>NW_028242858.1:0-207058 GCF_964263255.1 Lissotriton vulgaris
CAACAGACATAATGATGCACAAATTAAGACAGTTTAGTCACTAACCCATGCACTCAGTGAGACACATTTAATCACTCACTCATACAGTCAGTCATGCACCTACTAAATCCTTCATCCAGACACTTATACATCCACTCATTCTTCAATATGTAAGACATATTTTAACTTTACAGAAACATACAGTCACTGGATGTTGTCATCAGTGATGTCATCAGTGATGTCATTTGAGATGTCATCAGTGATGTCATCAGTGATGTCACTGACCATGTCATGAATGATGTAATATGTGACATCATCAGCAGTGGATTGCGGGTGCGCGATATATAGTTAGTGCAACTAGCTATATATGGAATTTCAATGGTTTTGTGTGAGTAAAATAAGGTTTTGTAAATGCCAATTCCTAACTATATATGGTCTATAACCTATGGTTTTTTCAGTGAATTTTCAAGGTTTTGTAAATGCTAATTCCTAACTATATATGGTCTATAACCTATGGTTTTTTCAGTGAATTTACAAGGTTTTGTGAATGCTAATTCCTAACTATATATGGTCTATAGCCTATGGTTTTTTCAGTGAATATATATATATACATACATATATAAACATATATCATCTGTATATCTATATAAATACAAACATAAATGCATGCATACATATACTTATATGCATACAGATGCATGTTATTTACATGAAAGTTGAAAAAACACTAATAAAAGCAAAGCTAAAAAGCCACCTCATTACAAACAGAATGGCTTTAACTTAAACGAGCGCGAGATCTATTGCATTTTCAATGCTTGTTTACTTTGGTTCCATCAAGAAGGCATTCAGATGTGTCACACATTTGCCATAAATTCTGAATGTTAGCACTCTAGTTGCACATTAGATCACTGTAGTAAAGCTACTGCTCACCAGGGACGTCTGCTGCTGGTATTCAAAGTGCATGTTTCAGTCTGCATGTCAGAATTTTTTTAATGAAATAGAAGAGGATTTGAGAAGTCACTCAAAATGATCCCTAATTTTTCTTTCTGAAGCACTAATCATACTTTCTATGGCAAAATTAACCCCCTCATGTTGTTCCTTTTTAAATTGAGTGCTTTCAGACTTACCACTTCATTCCAATCAAGATGGCTTCTGGTGTGCCATACTTTTGTCATAAGTAAAACTGTTAGCGCTCTAGTTGTTCTTTAGAACACTCTGGGACATTCTGTCATTGGGCTATACTTGGGGTACATCTGGATGATATTTGGGCTACATTTAGGCTCTTTTGTCTCTGGTGGCCATCTTGGGAGACTGTATGTCAGAATTATTTAATGAAATTGAAGAGGGTTTGAGAAGTCACTCAAAATGTGCCCTAATTTTTCTTTCTGCAGCACTAATCATAATTCATATGGCAAAATATACCCCCTCATTTTGTTCCTTTTTAAATTAAATGTTTTAAGAGTTACCACTTTATTCCAATCAAGATGGCTTCAGGTGTGCCATACCTTTGTAATAAGTAGGACTGTTAGCGCTCTAGTTGTTCTTTAGAACACTCTGGGACATTCTGCCATTGGGCTATACTTGGGCTACATCTGTGTGATATTTGGGCTACATTTGGGCTCTTTTGTCTCTGGTGGCCATTTTGGGAGACTGCATGTCAGAATTTTTTAATGAAATAGAAGAGGATTTGAAAAGTCACTCAAAATGTGCCCTAATTTTTCATTCTGCAGCACTAATCATACTTTCTATGGCAAAATATACCCCCTCATGTTGTTTCTTTTGAAATTAAATGTTTTAAGAGTTACCACTTTATTCCAATCAAGATGGCTTCAGGTGTGCCATACCTTTGTAATAAGTAGGACTGTTAGCGCTCTAGTTGTTCTTTAGAACACTCTGGGACATTCTGTCATTGGGCTATACTTGGGCTACATCTGGGTGATATTTGGGCTACATTTGGGCTCTTTTGTCTCTGGTGGCCATTTTGGGAGACTGCATGTCAGAATGTTTTAATGAAATAGAAAAGGATTTGAGAAGTCACTCAAAATGTGCCCTAATTTTTCATTCTGCAGCACTAATCATACTTTCTATGGCAAAATATACCCCCTCATGTTGTTTCTTTTTAAATTAAATGTTTTAAGAGTTACCCCTTTATTGCAATCAAGATGGCTTCAGGTGTGCCATACCTTTGTAATAAGTAGGACTGTTAGCGCTCTAGTTGTTCTTTAGAACACTCTAGGAGGATGCAGTAGAACACAAAGGAATCAACTGACAGTCTCTGTACTTGTTGGATGTACATGTTTTACTGAGAATGTCAGACTTCATTTTCACATGACTGAGAAAGATAATGTGAATTTACAGAAAATATGCTTTCAGTTTAGCTTAAAGATCCCCTTCCAAACCACTGTGGGAAAATCATGAGATATTAGTTTTCTTTCCAACAATATTCATGATATCACAGCAGAAGGTTTTTTCACATGGTAAAATCACCTTAGAACCCACCACAATTCCTAAAACGAGTATGGTACCATCAACAAATGATTTATAATGTAACTAAAGTCCTAAAACCCTCTATTAACTTCAATGCTTTTTAATGAGGTGCTATCATGTATATTGGTCCCAAGATGGCTGCCAACACTTCTTGGATGAAGTGCTGACAGCCAATCAGATCAGATGTGTGGTTAGGCTCCGCCCAGATATATATCTTTTTTTGAACCTAAATTACTCAAAATCCACTGGAGCACATATATTGAGACCTAGCAAAGGCACATCGGGCTAACAGTCCCTACAATTTTGCCAAGTTTCGTGCAAATCCATTCAGCCGTTCGAGCTAAAAGTGAGGCCAACCGCCCTATGGAAATTAACATGGGAAAAACCCGTTTTGGGACCCCCCTTTTTTCTCGGCCCCCCCTTGATGAAACCCCCCCCAAATTGTCAGGGGCTGCTCAGAAACAAAATGTTCCATTTTCCTGAAGATTTCAGCCAATTCCGTCCACAAACGCCAAAGTTATTAGACATAGAATTTTCAAAAATCCCATAGAGAAAAAATCCTAACTATATATACCTACTGGCGACCGCCAGTAGGTAATATATATATATATATATATATATATATATATATATTCACTGAAAAACCATAGGTTATAGACCATATATAGTTAGGAATTAGCATTTACAAAACCTTGAAAATTCACTGACAAAACCATAGGTTATAGACCATATATAGTTAGGGATTCGCATTTACAAAACCTTGTTTTACTCGCACAAAACCATTGAAATTCGCATATATAGTTGCGCTAACTATATATCGCGCACCCGCAATCCACTGCTGATCATGTCACATATTACATCATTCATGACATGGTCAGTGACATCACTGATGACATCAGTGATGACATCTCAAATGACATGACTGATGACATCACTGTTGACAACTCAAATGACATCACTGATCACATCACTGATGACATCACTCATGTGATAATACAATGAACCTCTTCATACTCTAATATAACCTTAGATACACTCAGTGTTAGCAGAAACTCACAGACTGTCACTCACCCATGAAGTTACTCACACACCTAGTCAGTCATGCAAAGAATCAATCACACCTCCATTTCCTCAACTATACAGTTATACACACCTTACTTATTCAAACATATACTAACACATATTTACTCTCTTATACAATCCCTGATACAAGCTCACAATGATCCATACAGCCACTCATACATTCACTGGCTCTTATCCACAGTTATTTATATATGTCAACTCTCACATGTACTGTGTTTTACATATATACTTACTTTGACATGTAGCACTGAGATATCCATTCACTCACCAATGCACTCATGCACACAGCCAAGCGCCCATACAGCTGTTTCCACATGCACTTTTGAACCCATACATCTAGTGAATCAACTGCTCACACATCTATGCACAGAGTCATACACCTCCCAGCCACCCACACACACACTCAGTCTCCCATACAAATACTTGGGCAACCAATCAATAACCCATATAGTTACTCATATAGCTACTGATCAACACATGCAGCAGTTTACAGAACAACAGACATAATGATGAACAAATTAAGATAGTTTAGTCAGTAACCCATGCACTCAGTGAGACACATTTAATCACTCACTCATACAGTCAGTCATGCACCTACTAAATCCTTCATCCAGACACTTATACATCCACTCATTCTTCAATATGTAAGACATATTTTAACTTTACAGAAACATACAGTCACTGGATGTTGTCATCAGTGATGTCATCAGTGATGTCACTGACCATGTCATAAATGATGTAATATGTGACATGATCAGCAGTGGATTGCGGGTGCGCGATATATAGTTAGCGCAACTAACTATATATGCGAATTTCAATGGTTTTGTGCGAGTAAAATAAGGTTTTGTAAATGCGAATCCCTAACTATATATGGTCTATAACCTATGGTTTTTTCAGTGAATTTTCAAGGTTTTGTAAATGCTAATTCCTAACTATATATGGTCTATAACCTATGGTTTTTTCAGTGAATTTCAATGGTTTTTTAATAGCAAATATCAAAAGCTGTCAAATGTCAAATACGTGATAGGTAAAAACATTTTCGTTTTTATGCACGCTGATGTGCTTTGAACGCTGCCCCCCCTCGCCCCCCCCTCTTTTCTCTTAGGAGTACTCTGTCTTTGCAGATAGTGAAGGGTAGTTAACGCAGGCCTTTGCCCCCGTTGTAATCCGTCGTGCCTGCTTCTCTCTCCATTTGATTGATTGTTATCCAAGCATTTACTGTTTTAGAATTGGTTCTCTTTGGTTCATTCTCTATTTACAAACAAGCACAGAGTCGCAATACTCTGTTTAGTCTTTGCAGATAGTGAAAAATCGTTTAAAAAAACAAAAGGAATCGAGCAAAATCAGTAGGCCACTAATGGGATCTCTTTTTGACCTCGCTAAAATAGAAACATTAAGAACAACCCCTCATGAGAAATACGAAACTAGTGAGATGAACTGAGCTCCACACCATGATGGCTGCAAGACAGCTCGGCTCCGCCACCCACCCCACCCAAAATAACGACAAACCCTATGCAAATATTATAAATATATACAACACACCAGCAAAGTAACAGGGTAAAACATTTTATTAAATAACTATTTACATAACTATTTTATACTTTTTGTTGCCCGATCCGGCTAGCTCAATCGATCGAGCATGAGACTCATGCACTCTGATCTCCTTGGCCTCAGTCAAGCATCAATAGCAAGATTTTCATACATGAGTGTACGTTCATGGTTTTGGTCCCTGAGTTGCTTCGATGTCACTGCCTTGCACAAATGGCATGAGTCCTGGATGTTGGGTGCCATAGTTCAGAGTTCTGAGCAGCGCTTGTAACACTGTCTGAAGCTTATTTGCACCTGCTGCAGCTTCACTATTCTCAAAGTAAGTGGGGGCCGTTTGTGGACCTGACTGCATTTGAAAACAATGTGATGCGGTGCCTCCCTAAACCGCTTGACGGAGGCCCCCGAGGGGTGGTGTGATGGCGCAGACTTGGAGGGGGCGCTTGGCTCCGACCCCCTCCCCATGTCTTGTTGCCCTGGTGTGGCCTGAGATCGCCCCCGACATAGGCGGCCGGCTCCCGGGGTCAAGCGGAACTTTTTGCCTTTTGGTGACTCTTCCATTCTGGACCTTGTCCCACAATCCGTTCGACCTGAAGACACGTCCTGCGGTGCCCTAGTCCGACCATCACATATTCCTGCGCCAGGAAACGGCGTGGGATGCACTAGAAGGGAGAGGCGGCGCGAACGAGCTTCCCCCACCTCCCCAGGTGGAGGTTTTTCAGGTACACTCCAGCGCTTCACTCGGCTAGCTGAGTTGCGCCCGCTCTTGCGGCTACAGCGTCTCGTCCACCATCCACTTGTATTGCACCCACTCTTGCAGTGCAGCGATAGGCGGCTGCCACAGGACTCTCAAAATGGCGGCCGGCTCTTCGGATTTAGGCCTGGCCCACTAAAATGGCCCTGGGACACCTTGGAACTCGGACGCTTGACTGCTAGGGCATGGACCCCATTCCCAAAAGCGTCCCCTCAGCCTTGAAGATTCTACAAAAGTCACCGGGGCCCCCGACTCCCGCAGACTTCCGGTGGTGAGCGACTACCATGATTGCTCGCGGAATGGCCACGACGTAGCCACGGGGTGCTCTCATGCTGACGCCAGCTTCAATCTGAAACATCCAGAAACACTGTAGACTACCAATTCGATCAGTTCCGGTGGAGCCCCAACGTGACCCGGTAGAAAAGAACTTGCCCTCCCCTTTCTTGAGTGATGGTTCTTGTTGCCTGTCCCTTCTGTTGTCATTTTACAGAACTTTTTGCACTACTGAAAGGGGTTGTGTTCCAACCGCTGGTTGGTGGAGACATTTTGACTATATTCTGGACCTACGTTGTCGCGTAATGCGTCATATGACGCGTCGCGTTAGCGCACCCGGAAGTGCTCCGGTGCGCGAGGCGCAGCTTCCCGGAAGCGATCCAGAGCGCAGCGCGTAACGTAAGCATAACAGGTCATGTGACTTGTTAATAAAACTTTTCATTGGTTCATTTTACTTTTGTTATTCTAATGATGAAAGGCTTGGTCATATGACCTAAAAATAACGCTTTTCATCGCTTTCGAACATTTTTTTTTCCCAAATGATGAAAGCCCCACCTTTTTTTTTCTCACTCTGACTTGTAAAGCAAAGGACCCAGATGCATTTACAGTTTATCACTAACAATGTTCCAGGCTAATGTATTTTCCCAGGAAATTTACAACTGTCCTGCAAGTAAAATATTCCTTTTTCGAGAAAAAGGGCGTTTCTTCGTCCCATGAGGGAACCGTTGAGCAAAAGAGGCTCGGCCTGCTGTCTTAATCGCTGATAGGCATGAATATCAGATTCTTATTGATCACTTTATGTTGCAGGAGTAGAAAACACAACAGCCCTTGACCATTTATCTTTACTGCGTTCCTGCGTATTATACCTTTTAACCGTCATGTAATTGGACTGCTTTATTTCACTTGCCTTTTACTGATTCGAAAACAGTAGCTATTATTCAAAACTTTACCAATGTAAGTACTACTACCATGTTTTGTTTTAAAAACCTTTATTGTGAAAATGTCAGTATACAAATACGGGCCTATAACCACGTAGGCCGGCCACGGAGCAAACTGAAATCGTATATGATGAGGGGACATTTACACTGTAGAAGAACGTAACGGGCGGGCCATTAGGTTGCAAGAACTAAGGTGTCTAACAGTTGCGGAATCGATGGACGTACATTTTATAATTAAAATACGACAAGCCAGTTACAATAAAATTATCTAGATATACATTTGCGGGCAAGTACCATGGGTGACGTTAATTCGAACTTTCAATAGTACAGTAATCAATAACACATCAGAACTTAATATCAATAGGGATGTCGAAATGTTCAATCAATTCTCGTCCCCGCCCGCCATGTGCTTCAAAACTGCATACGTATCTCGTGATATCAAGGTTGGGCAACCAGTACACAACAAGGAGTTACGAGTCCCATTTATACCGGCGCCATTTTGGGCGAGGCCGAGCAGGTCCAGGATATAGTCAAAATGTCTCCACCAACCATCGACTATGATGATGTTCATAAGCTCTATTGATGAGACTAACACTCCTCTCTCCACATGAAATTAATTTGCCACAAGTTAAACATGTCATTTTCATTTGTCCAAAGTTCTCCTGAAGATTTAGAACCGTTTCCCTTGCCTCTGATGCTGTCACTGCCACTTCATTGGTGGATGTACTGGCAGGTCGGGGGTTATCCACCAAATCTCGAATTTGGGCAGCACTATAATTAATCGGGTGCCACCTCTCCATATGACGATGCATGGTATAATTACCATAACTATATTTTTTTCGGTTCCTCTGGAGAGTACATCGTGGCAGATGAGGCAGGTAACGTACCGGGCATTTACCTTTTGCATGTGGAGGAAAGGAAAAAAATTCGAGCGTCCTAGTTCCAAGGTGTCCCAGGGCCATTTTAGTGGACCAGGCCCAAATCCAAAGAACAGGCCGCCATTTTGAGAGTCCTGTTGCAGCCGCCTATCGCTGTAGCAGCAAGAGCGGGCGAAACTCAGCTAGACGGCGCCCCACTGCAGATGAAGTGCCTCCACCTGGAGAGGCGGGAGAGGCTCATTTGCGCCGCCTCCCCCCCCCGCAGCATTGTAGGATGGCCACACCAGTACGACAACTTGCTGGACACCACCTCGGTGCCATCCAGATCTCGGCGCGTTGTGCTGCCTTCGGCCTACTGTAGCCGCAAGTGCAGACGCAACTCAGCTGGATAGCGAGTGAAACACCAAGGGGCGCCCCACTGCAGCCGAGGAGCCTCCATCTTGGGGGCGAGGCACCGCATCGCATTGCTTTCCAATGCAGTCAGATCCTCAAACAGCCCCCACTTACTGACGCCACCTCACAGGCCAACAGGGCACCCCACGGCGACTTTCGGCGCAGCGTTGTAGGATGGCCACACCAGTGCGGCAACTTGCTGGACACCACCTCGGTGCCATCCGGATCTCGGCGCGTTGTGCTGCCTTCGGCCTATTTGCACATCGGTCCGCTACTGACGCCGCCTCACGGGCCAACGGATTTTTTTGGCTTTTTATAGCCCAAAGCCGCATAACAGGTCATGTGACTTGTTTTTAAAACTTTTCATTGGTTCATTTTACTTTTGGTTTCCTAATGATAGAAGGCTTGATCATATGACCTAAAAATAACACTTTTCATTGGATTAAAACATTTTTTTTTCCCGAACGATGAAAGCCCCACCTTTTTTTTTCTCACTCGGCAATCCAAAAAGGTTCTGTTAGATGACAACAGAGGGGACAGGCAACAAGAACCATCACTCAAAAAAGGGGAGGGCAAGTTCTTCCCTACCGGGTCACGTTGGGGCTCCACCGGAACTCATCGAATTGATAGTCTACAGTGTTTCTGGATGTTTCAGACTGAAGCTGGCGTCAGCATGAGAGCACCACCATCTCGTAGCTCCGTCGTGGCCATTCCGCAAGCAATCATGGCAGCCGCTCCCCACCGGAAGCCTGCGGGAGTCGGGGGCCCCCAAGACTTTTGTAGAATCTTCAAGGCTTTCGAGAATGGAGCCCAAGCCCTAGCAGACAAGCGTCCGAGTTCCAAGGTGTCCCAGGACCATTTTAGTGGACCAGGCCCAAATCCGAAGAGCCTGCCGCCATTTTGAGAGTCCTGTGGCAGCCGCCTATCGCTGCACCGCAAGAGTAGGCGCAACTCAACTACATGGTGAGCGAGACCCTGTAGCCGCAAGAGTGGGCGCAACTCAGCTGAATGGCGGATTTTGGCACAGTGTACCAAAAGCGGGCGGAATGGCAACTGAAACGGTAAAGGGGCGCCCCACTACAGCAGACGAGCCTCCACCTGGGGAGGCCCGTTCACGCCGCCTCCCCCCCCCCTCCCCGGGGCGCCCCACGCGGTTTTTCGGAGCAGCATTGTAGGATACCAAAACCAGTGCGGCAACTTACTGGACATCACCTGGATGCCATCCACATCTCAGCGCGTTCTGCTGCCTTGGGACTATTCGCACAACAGACCGCTACTGATGAGGCCTTGAGCCTGGGACCCACTGGAGGGTTGAAAGAAATGCAGAGACATTAAACTGGGCAGTTTTATTTTCGCTGAAATACGGACCTCACCAAAGGGGAAAAATCAGGACTACTGCTCCCGGCATGCTGCTCACCTGGGAACACATGCCCTATGGGTAATAAATGCGGCAGTCCACTCCTGTGTGTTTCAACGTCGCCCATCCCATGATTAAGGTGCAGGAGCACCGAAACGCGTAGGGACAAAAATTGACTGGGCTCGGAATGCTGTTTTGTGCAATAAAGGCTCTGTTGAAGCAATCTCTCGTGGAGTGCATCTCTGAAGCTTGGGGGCTTTTGACGAAGATGTTTGTACACGGTTGCTCCAGCCGTGGGAGTTTGCACCGCCTACAATACCGGAAGAAGTTCTGTGTGGCTGTAAATCAGAATACAGCCTGTTCCAGCACGAGAGTTTGACAATTAAAAGCAGCGCTTTGAGCCTGGGACCCACTGGAGGGTTGAAAGAAATGCAGAGACATTAAACTGGGCAGTTTTAATTTTGCTGAAATACGGACCTCATCAAAGGGGAAAAATCAGGACTACTGCTCCCGGCATGCTGCTCACCTGGGAACACATGCCCTATGGGTAATAAATGCGGCAGTCCACTCCTGTGTGTTTCAACGTCGCCCATCCCATGATTAAGGTGCAGGAGCACCGAAACGCGTAGGGACAAAAATTGACTGGGCTCGGAATGCTGTTTTGTGCAATAAAGGCTCTGTTGAAGCAATCTCTCGTGGAGTGCATCTCTGAAGGTTGGGGGCTTTTGACGAAGATATATATATATATATATATATATATATATATATATATATATATATATATATATATATATATATATATATATATATATATATATATATATATATATTACCTACTGGCGGTCGCCAGTAGGTATATATAGTTAGGATTTTTTCCCTATGGGATTTCTGAAAATTCTATGTCTAATAACTTTGGCGTTTGTGGACGGAATCGGTTGAAATTTTCAGGAAAATGGCACATTTTGTTTCTGAGCAGCTCCTGGAAATTTGGGGGGGGTTCGTCAAGGGGGGGCTGAGAAAAAAGGGGGGTCCCAAAACGCGTTTTTAACATTGAGTTTTCCATAGGGCGGTTGGACTCACTTTTAGCCCGAACGGCTGAATGGATTTACACGAAACTTGGCAAAATTGTAGGGACTGTTAGCCCGATGTGCCTTTGCTAGGTCTTAATATATGTGCTTCAGTGGATTTTGAGAAATTAACATTTAAATCAAGATATATATCTGTAACAGCGGTCCGGGCAGCGATCCGGTTCGCGTACTTTTCGCGTAACGGAACTTTGCGCACGGAAAGCTGATTGGCTCTTCGGTGTCTGTCAACATTCTAAACAGTCCGGTGCAGCCGCCATCTTGTCTCTCGGTAGGATCGAGAGATAAGAGGAGGCCAAAACAAAGGGGGAAATTTCCATAAGGGGGCATAGTAGATCCTCCCTGACCCCCTAGGTTTTATGTGGAGGTTTTAAAAGGGCCCAGCAGGGTTCAAAAAAAATTTTTCTTGTTTTTTTTTTCGCGTTGAGCGCCTAGTACGCGAACCGGAAAGCGTTCTAGGCAGCGTACTATAAGGATAATAGAATGATATACTTTTCAAAGACTAAATGTTAATTGTTTGTTGTTTTGTTTGTTGTTTTTGTTGTTTTTTTTTGTTTTCTTTATTTTTAAATTTTTTTTTTATTTTGATTGTTTTTCATAATTTATTAAACTTTCTAACATTTCAGTGTCTGAAATGTCATTATTTTCTTGAAATATTGTTTGCAAGCTGTGAGCTTGTAAAATGTCCTCATTTGCAAGGAGGGCATCTACTGCTTGGACACATTGCAGCAGTTCATTATCCAAGCTTTGATCCATAAATTCCATGTCAATTTGTTCAATCAATTCCTGGCTGCTTTCTTGCAGGTCCATTTCAAAAGAAACTTGGTTTTCGCCTTCCATTTTGCCTGAAATTTGGATTAAAAAAATATATATTAGTAGAGATAGGGCACTGTTGGGATTAATTTTAGATAGTCATTTTTTATCAGTGAATTTATCTTTTGGCAGTGTATAGTATCAGAGTGGAAATAGGACTATAAAAAAGTGTATGTGATTTAACCTAGACACTCTAACTCCATTCATAACTATAACAGAGAAGTCTATCTAAATACATTACTAGTACAGAGGGATAGTGTATATGTAGCAGAAAAAGTCTACTATATTAAGTTATAGTGCACAATATATTTCATTTTTAAAAATGATAACTTACCTTCACAAAGAAGTTGAAGTTTTTGGAAGCTATTGAAATGTGATGTACAACAAGAAGTAGTAGTCAAAATGGCTGTGTTTTCTTCTCTTCCTTTATATATTCAAGTATATAACCAATCAGATGTCAGGTAATAAAAGTAGAAAATGAAAGTAACATTTTCATTGGTTGTCAATTCCAACACTTCAGATGTGTTTTGTGAAGTAATTTACCTCACGGTACTTGGAGAGGTCTACAGGCTAAATGGCTAAATTAAATTTCAATCAAATTTGTGAGAATGAAAGGGATTGTTATGTAGTATAAGCTAATTTATATTTGGTGAGAGTGTCTCTAGTCGTTTTTCTGTAAATTACTTTCCCACCTTTTTTTGGACCGCTTCCTGGAAAGCGGTCCGGTCCGCGAACTAGGAGCGTAACGGGAGTCCACCATTTTGTGTTTCGGTCGAATCAAGGTATAAAATGGAGGGTAAATAATGTTCTGAATGGGTAGAAGGGGGCATGGTACAAGTAGTTTGCCCCCCTACGTTTTCTGAGGGTGGCTGAGGAGGACTATATGTGCGAAGAAAAAACTTTATTTTTGAAATTTTGCGCGGTTAGCTTCCAGTTCGCGTACCGGATAGTGCTCTTTGAGCGTAGTTTGTTGAAAATTACAGAAAAAAGTTAGAAAAAAATAATAATTGTGAGTGATCAGATGAAGGGTAGCTCTGAGAAGAGCTTTTGGTTTTATGGTACATTTAGGTACTTATAAGTAGGTACCAATGCACAGTCTTAAATTCAGAATGAAAATTCTGTTGACCTCATCTGAGAAGTGAACTCCATCTCCTCTGTAGATATCTTGCATGTAGTAACGCAAGTTATTGTTGTACAGAGAGCCCATTCCATGGTCTCTCATGAAAGCTGAAACAGGTTTGTTTACATGCTTCCTCGCTTTCTCAATTTGTGGACAAAATTGGTTGGACCACCTCCATTTCTGTCTTTGGCATATATTGGAATATACCAAAGCAGTTTGAGGAAAAAGTGCCATTAATTGCTCAAAGGTGTCCTTTAAAAGCATTTCCAGACCTACCCCTGTCAAAGTGCCCAAATCATTACCTCCACAGTGCACTATTAACAGGTCAGGTTTTGGCAAATGCATAAAGGTTTTCACCAATGGTATCAATTGGTGACATTTTAATCCTCTTTGGCCCAACCACTTAATTTCCACATCCTGTAAATTGAGGTTGTGTAAATTTCTGTTCTCAGCATACCTTTGAGCCCAGTGGATGTAACTATGTCCAACAATCCAGACCTTAAACATGGTGGGAGAAGGTTGTTCTGCAGTCAGATGAAGTGTGGTAATGAAAGGGCAGTTGAAACAGTAGGAGTTTGTAAAGAAAAAAAACTGTGGATTTCCAATGCTAATGAATCATTAGCAGTGATTGGTGCATTTCCATTTCTGAAAACAGAAAGTTAGGGTGCATGGATGTGTTCTTTGAAAGATGTAATTTGAATGGTCAAGGAAGAAACATTTAATGAAAGATTGCACTGGATACGCAGGTGCACTGAGAGTTCAGAGTTCAATTGAAACATTGTTGTGTGAATTTGCAAACATGAGAGGTCTTCCAGGAGGTGGTTGCTATGGAAAAAAGGCAGAGAGGGCAGAGGGGGGAAGGGTTTTGATTTGAAAAAAGTGAGGGAAGAGTTATGATTGGCTAATATGAGAGATATGTGAAATGAATATCTGTATTTCTGTGCTTTCAATAGCTGCAGCCTCTGGAGTGCATCGTTTTTCTTCTGCTGAAGACAATTTGGTGTATTTCTGAGACTGTTTTCAAAACTCAAAAAGTATTTGCTAAGGTGAGAAAAGATTTATTTATTTTAGATAGAGAATATTATGAATTAAGGAGAAAATGATGAAGAAAGCTGTGTTTTTAAACTGTGGCTTTGTCTGTAGTGATATAGAAATAGATTTTGTTACTTTGAGAAATTGTATTTGCATATTCGGTGTAGCATTCTGGCATGCAGTAACACAAGTTATTGTGGTACATGGAGCCCATTCCATGGTCTGTTATGTAAGCTGAAACAGATATGTTGTTTTTAAAAACGAATTTTAAATCAATTACATTTCTGGATAGTACTGCTAGAGCTTCATAGGTTGTTTTGGGCCATATTTATAAGGCATTTGAGTGTCTATTATGCTATTTTACGTTCTTCATGGTGCAAATTTCTTGTAAATACGCTCCCACTTGTGCTTTGCAAATTTAGATTTTGATTATGGGAGTTACATAGCCATGTTAATAATGTCCAAACAATGGTGGTAGGGCATTCAAGAAAACGCTTTCCTGTGTCTCTAGGACATTTTCAGTCCTTTCCTCTTGAAAACAGGTATACAATTGATTTATATGCTGTGTTTAAAAACGAATTTTGAAATCAATTACATTTCTGGATATGTACTGTTAGAGCTTCATAGGTTGTTTGGGGTCATATTTAGAATGCATTTTAGTGTCTTTGATGTTATGTTTACCTTTTTAAATGGAAAGCGTTCTTCATGGGGCAAGTGTCTTGTAAATACGCTCCCACTTGCGCTTGGCAAATTTAGATTTTGATTATGGGAGTTACCTAGCCATGTTAATAGTGTCCCAAAAATGGTGCTAGGGCATTCCAGAAAACACTTTCATGTGTCTCAAGGACATTTTCAGTCATTTCCTCATGAATGCAGGTATACAATTGATTTATATGCTGTGTTTAAAAACGAATTTTGAAATCAATTACATTTCTGGATATGTACTGTTAGAGCTTCATAGGTTGTTTTGGGCCATATTTATAAGGCATTTGAGTGTCTTTGATGTTATGTTTTCCTTTTAAAATGGATAGTGTTCCTCATGGGGCCCTGAGCAGTTCTTAGCCATGTTATTTAATGGGAAGTGGATAACATGGCTAAGAGCATTTGCTGGAAAATGCATGAATATCGCTGACTGTTCAGCGATATTCATGCATTGCGGCCGTTTTTTTTTGCATTTGCGAGCAGTTCTTAGCCATGTTATCCAATGGAAGGTGGATAACATGGCTAAGAGCATTTGCTGGAAAATGCATGAATATCGGTGACTTTTCAGCGATATTCATGCATTGCGGCCGTTTTTTTTTGCATTTGCGAGCAGTTCTTAGCCATGTTATCCAATGGAAGGTGGATAACATGGCTAAGAGCATTTGCTGGATAATGCATGAATAAAGCTGACTTTTCAGCGATATTCATGCATTGCAGCCGTTTTTTATCGCATTTGCTATAAATCTTGCTAAGGAGAAAATGATGAAGAAAGCTGTGTTTTTAAACTGTGGCTTTGTCTGTAGTGATATAGAAATAGATTTTGTTTCTTTGAGAAATTGTAATTGCATATTCGGTGCACCATTCTGGCATGCAGTAACACAAGTTATTGTTGTATATGAAGTCCATTCCATGGTCTCTTATGTAAGCTGAAACAGATATGTTGTTTTTAAAAACCATTTTTGAAATCAATTAAATTTCTGAATATGTCCTGCTAGAGCTTCATAGGTTGTTTGGGGTCATACACCTTTTTTGGGAAATTATTAACATGCCTATGTAACTCCCATAATCAAAATCTAAATTTGCCAACCGCAGGTGGGAGCGTATTTACAAGAAATTTGCACCATGAAGAACGTAAAATAGCATAATAGACACTCAAATGCCTTATAAATATGACCCAAAACAACTTATGAAGCACTAGCAGTGCATATTTCCAGAAATGTAATGGTTTTCAAATAATGACTTATTTCATTGGTAGGCCTTCACATGTATTTTCTCCATGGTTTTTTTCAGTGAAAATCTTATCTGCAACCATGTGTTGGCCTCACCTCAAATAAACAAAACAGGTGTTGGACCGAATGTGGATCAATGACACACATTCACCCCAGTCCAAAGATCTGGGCCTATACAAACCTTTAGATAGGCTACATCTTATCGTCATCCTGAATTAATCATTTAAAATATTAGGGAGAGATTTATGATTGTTCTATGCCTGTTTTGTACCATTGAGTGTCATTTTTGTGAAGCAGTGCTGCTGCAAAAGATTTGCTATGTTAAATAATTAGTAGGGCATTAAGTTTTAGATGACTGTTATTCATTTACTGTTTGGTAATAGTGGTTAAT
The DNA here is from genome assembly GCF_964263255.1 of Lissotriton vulgaris. Taxonomy (NCBI): domain Eukaryota; kingdom Metazoa; phylum Chordata; class Amphibia; order Caudata; family Salamandridae; genus Lissotriton; species Lissotriton vulgaris. Next base: position 16,060 of record NW_028242858.1, read on the forward strand.
AACATTTTTTATTATATTTTTCCACAGATTCAACTGCAGATTCTTTCATAGTTTGGAAAATGCCTACAAAAAATAGAATTAGAAAGGCGAGAAAAAGTCAAAGACAGCAGGATGATGTTTTATTGCAGCAGTCCTCTTCCTCAAATACTTGTCAAAACACCAAGAAAGGTCCGGGTAAGAGCACGAAATCATTCTTAAGAAATATTTGTAGTAAAAAAAGTATTTCTCCAAAAAATGTTTCAGTCCACAAAAAGAAAAGCAATTTAAATGGAAAGGAGAGACCCATCAAAAATGTTACTGGTAGAGGAAGAGATAACTCTGTGCATGATAGTAGAAGGAAAGAACAGTTTAGGGACATTCGACATCGAATGTTCCGTAACAGGATAATAGTTAATTTATTGAAAAATATTTTAAAAAAAGGCCAACAGAAAGCGGCATTTTATAAGAAGAAGAAAAATGTAGAGAAAATTATTGATCATGCTTTTGAAATTAAGCGAAAGTTGTTTATTTTGGTAATCAATAGAATTAGGAAACTAAGCAAGGTAATTTCTGATTTCAAAACAAAAAGTAGATGGAAGAGAGTAGTAAATCGTACTAACTTTTGTGAAGTTTTTTCCGGAGAATGGATGCATAGTTCGAGTTGTGAGGCATTTTTTAATGAGGAGAGTTATTTTCAGGATAATGATTTGGTGTTTGCAGTTGACACCAGTGGTCGAGCTTATGAAGTGAAGGATGGTTGTCCAGTTGAAAAAGAACAACTTGTGACAACAGAGACAGAAGAGGCGCTAAGTGATGAGGTTTTAGGAAGACGTCCTAAGGGTCCTGTGTACATTTGGAAGTGTAGTTCTATTTGCAGTGTGCGACAGGTTTCCATTAATTTGCTTTGTGATTTTATACGGACATTTAATAAGAAAAGTTTGAAGCAGAAAATGAAGTTGTTGCAAGATTTAGATCCTTGCAGAGTGAGACAAATGACAGGTTTGCGTGGTCATTCACTGGCTTGTCTTTCCAGGAGAGTATGCCAGAGTGTTTTTCATCATTTCAGGATGCTAGCAGTGCATCATAATAAAGTGAGAAAATTAGTGAGAATGTTGTATTATGCTAAGAGTCCAGCAATTATGCTTAAACAATTATGTGCTGCTCTTTTGCATGGTTCTGAAATAGATGTGAAGAATATTTGTGAAGAAATTGAGTTTTGTTACTTTGGTAGTAGAGATGAGAATGTTCAAATTGACCCAGAAGTAGAGGGTTATGTTGAAGATAATATACAGGTTTCTAGTTCAGAAAATTTTCAGAAGGAAATGGCCACGTTTCAGATGAAATCAAGTGAGAGGCCTAATTTCACTTGTGTATGTTGTCGACGCACTTATTATAAGAATCAGACTAAGTTAGTGGATTTATATGCAAAAACTGAAAGGGAAAACAATAGTGAATGGAAGGATTTTGCCACATACTTGATGGTAGAAAATTGTTTTGATTTGGGAGTGGATCAACGTGTGTGTACTTATTGTTGTAATAAATTAAATCAAAACCAGATGCCTGCTAGGGCAGTTCATAATAATCTGGAATTGGTTGAGATACCTTCAGAATTGAAGGATTTAAATACTTATGAATCTATTTTGATTCAAAGTATCCATCCCTTTCAGGCTATTGTAAGAATGGAGCCAAAGACAGGGAAGTTGCCTCCAGCAGATTTACAGAGAGGATTAAAGGGGAGAGTTGTTTATTTGCCTCTAGATTGGAACGAAAACATTAACACAATTGGAGTTGAGAAAGTGGAAGAGGAACCTCTGGTTATCTTGGTTAATGGGGTTCCGACAAAGAATAAGAAAATATGGCAAGATTTAGTGGATGTTAGGAAAGTGAAAAATGCAACTTTGTATTTGAAGAAAAATAATAAGTACTATAAGAATGTATATGTTGCAGAAGAGGAAGTAAGTGATGAAGAGGATAGCGTTTTGTGTGCTGGCCAAATTGAGAAAGTAGAGGTGTCTAATAGTGAAGAAATATATGAACATTATAGTGTTCATCCTTTACATTCCAAGGAAGTCATGGGAAATGCTATTGAGTTGTTTCAAATGAAACAAGCCAAAGGGAGTCCCATTAGTGTTTGGGAGGAAAGTTTGGAAGCTCGGTGTTTCCCACAGCTATTTCCCACAGGTCAAGGAGGAAGATATGATGAGCGACCTCATCAAATTCCTGCGTCTGAATACCGGACTTTACGATTGTATGCAGAAGATCCTAGGTTTCGTCAATGCATTCCCTATTTGTTTCATCTCCTGTTTGAAAGCGATCTGTCAGGACTGTCATATGCAGTGAACCACATTTTAAAAAGTGGTATACAGATGCGAAACATCTCGGCAAGTGACTTTATGCATAAAGTCAATGTCCAAGACAGTATTTTGGATTCTCACTTAATTAATCTCATGGCGTGTCAGCGTGGTACTAATGAGTACTGGTACCGTCGTCATGGTGATTTAAAATGTATGCTGAGGAACTTAGGAACTCCAACATGGTTCCTCACTCTGAGCTGTGCCGAGTATGGCTGGGAAGACTTACTTGAATTTCTACGAGAGGCAAATGGAAATATTGAAAACATTGAATTCAAGACACCTGGAGAACTGTGTTCTTTGGATCCTGTGAATGTATGCAGGTACTTCAATCATAGATTTGAAGCTATGATGTCTTTCATCACAAATAAAAAGAATCCACCTCTTGGAGAGGTGTTGGATTTCTTCTGGAGAAAGGAATACCAAGCAAGAGGTGCCCCTCATATACATATGTTATTGTGGATCAAGGATGCACCTAAATTTGGAACAGATCCGGATGACTTAGTGATGAATTTCATAGAACAGTATTCTACGTGTGCTGTTCCAAACGCAACGGAGAAGAAAAGCCTAAGAGAACAAGTTCTACGTTTCCAAAGCCATCGTTGTGGAAAGTACTGTCGTCGTAAATTCAGAAACAAGGACAAGTTCTACACCAAATGTCGTTTCAACTTTCCACGACCGGTGATTTCTAAAGGAAGAGTGAACAGTTTGATGTCTTCGCTGCGACATAATATGACGAGGAAATCACCCAAGAATACATACAATTTGAAAAGGAACGAAGTGTCCAAGTACATCAATGACTACAACCCAGTGATTTTGTCCATGTGGAATGCTAACATGGATATACAGTTTGTGGCTGACAACTGTATGGCTGTGGCTCGGTATGTCACATCTTACATCACCAAAAAAGAAAAGACAGAACTGAAGGATATGTGGGAGGACATTTCCCATGAAAAGAGCCTCAGCAAGAAGTTGTACAGTTTCAGTCTGAAGATGTTGTCGCATCGAGAAATCGGAGCTTACGAATGTTCTGATCGATTGTCTTCAGCAAGTCTCTATGCCAAATCCAGGAGTCTCGTTTGGGCGAGTCTTGGTCTTGCTGCAACGCGAAATCGAGTTCTAAAACCTGTCCGGGAAATTGAGTATTTGGCAGAAAAGGAACCAAACAGTACCGACATTTTGAAGACCAACATGTTGGATACATATTATCCAAATCGAAGCAGTCACCTTGAGAATGTTTGTCTATATGAGGTTCTCCAAAATTATATATTCAAGAGGAACATCAAAGAAGATATTGAGAAAGGAGTGTATGCTGTAATTGGAAGTGAGGGATGCCTGGTCAAGCAAAGAAAATGCCAATTAGTAAACCATCGAAAATTGAGTGGTGAATCTCCAGAAAAAAAGGAGTTTTTCTATTTAGCACTTTTGCAACTTTTCAAGCCTTGGCGTGCAGAAGAGGAACTGCTTGGAGATTTCCTCTGTTACGAAGACTCTTTCAATGCAGCCAAGGAGTCCATAGAATGTCCTGCTTTTCCTAAATATCAAGAAATGCTAACTTTGGAAATTGAGCAGGAAGCAACGATTGCAGCTGAGATTGCCAGAGACAGTTCTCAGGACAGTCAGAGTTCTGTTTCATTGAGTCAAGATCCACTTGGAGGACCTATTATCGAAAATGAAGCTGCCACTGCTATGAATGAAGTAGAAAGAGCCATGGCACATGCTCAAGAGGATTCAGTTAACTTAGAAGACTTGGAAAAACAACTCAACGTTGAGCAGAGGAAAATATATGATGAAGTTACCAAGGAAATTGAGCACGGATTAAGTCATGAGAAGAAAGAGTGCTCATGTACATCGTTGAAGCCTGTCCGACTGTACGTGAGTGGAGAAGCGGGAACTGGAAAAATTTTCCTCATTAAAGCAATTTCTTGTTATTTGCAGGAAAGGACTGAGTCATCGCTGTCTTGTGTTGTCACCGCTCCTACTGGACTGGCAGCACATAACATTAAAGGTATTACTTTGCATCGTCTACTGATGCTGCCGGTGGAGCATGACAACAAATTACAATACAACAAGTTATCTGGGGATGCTTGCTGTGAAGTTTCAAGAGTCTTGAGGAAAATGAAACTACTTATCATTGACGAAGTAAGCATGGTTTCCAATATCATGCTTGCCTTTGTGCATTTGAGAATGCAAGAAGTTCTTAAAACTGAGTATGATGTGTTATTTGGTGGTAAACACATCATTGTTTTTGGAGATCTTCTGCAGCTGACACCAGTAAAAGGTCAACCTGTGTTCAAAATACTCACGCATGAAGATACCAGGAAGTGCCTAGGGAGCATTGGCAACGTCAATATATGGTTAAACTTCAATTATGCTGAACTGCATGAAAATATGCGTCAGGCAAAGGATGAAGATTACAAGAATATTCTACAAGATGTTAGAATTGGAAAAGTGACCGAGCATGGGAAAGAAGCTTTAAATGCACGATTACTGTCAAATTTATATCCCAAACAAGAGATTGTGCCTGAGAATATTTTTCAGAAAATTACTGAGAAGAAATCCGGGATATGTTTGATGCCAACTCTTGCAGAATGTGCCATCTTCAACAACAAAATGTTGAATTTAGAAAAGCAAGAGATTGTGAAACTTGAAGCTATCGACAAATTAGAGCATATGGGATCAACAATTATTTTGTCAGAGAATTTGAAATCAAAATTGGATTCATTAGAGAAGACTATATCTAAAACAGCGGGTTTTGAAAAGACTTTGAATGTGTGTTTAAATTGCCGAATCATTTTGAGAAGGAATTTACATGTAGAAAGAGGTCTGGTAAATGGATCAATGGGTAATGTTGTTGATTTTGAGAAATACAGAAATAGAGATGGAATAGAATTTTTAAGAATTAAATTTGATGGCATTGAGGAAGTACAGCAAATTGGTCGTTGTTCTGCTAGGTTTTTGCTTGTTAAAGACTTATATGTTCGCCGTAAACAGTTTCCTGTTTACTTGGCATATGCGGTGACAATCCATAAATCGCAAGGTTTAAGTGTAGACAGTGCATTGGTGAATATTGGCAGTTCTGTGTTCAAGGAGGGTATGGCATATGTGGCATTGTCACGAGTTAGAACTTTATCGGGATTGTACTTGATTGACTGTGATGTCACAAACATTTGTGCGGATCTAGATTGTGTTAAGGAATACAATAGGTTAAGAAGAGAGTATGCGCCACATTTGCCTCAATATCCTTTGTTTGAGAAACGTGTGGTAGGCCGGAAACGTAGAAATATCAGTAATAGTAGGGAGGTTGTTGCAAAAAGACTAAAAGTCAATGAACCGAAAATTGTTAGCAGAAAGAAAGTGGATTCTGTTGAAGATGTTGTCGGTTTTCAATTTGAAAACAGTTCTGGTGTCAACTGCTATGCAAATGTAGTGGTTAATGTTCTCTTTTCACTAGAGAGTTTAAGAGAACAGATTCTGTTGAATTCAGAACAAATTTTATGCTGTTTGTTGAATTCTGTTTTCGAGAAATGTAGCACTGATCGAACAAAAGTAGAAAGTGTGTCTGAAGTTCGTTATCTGTTAGATGAATGTTCAGGTCAAACAGACTTCTCTGAAAATAATCAGCAAGATTGTCAGGAGTTTTTAATGTATATGCTTGATGTTTTGCAAGATGAGGGTGTAGATGTAGATCACCTGTTTGGGCTTTCTTATCAATGGCAGCATGACTGCGAGAACTGTATGGTATCAAGTACTACTAGTGTAGACTCAGAAAGATTTATATATTTAACTTTGCCAGACAGTAAATCAGTGTCCTTTAATAAGCTAGTAAATGCAGCGGATCACAACATGGAGTGTAGCCAATGTAAATGTGATATGATGTCAACATTATTTATACGTAGATATGGCCAGTATGTCATTTTAATGATCCAACGATGTAGGCCTGATGGATCAAAATTGTCAACTTTAATAAAAAAATGTGTGGCTTCTCAGCTGTCAATATCAGGGAGGACTTTTGTAACTGTAGCAATTATCTATCACGATGGTCTATCAACAACATCAGGACATTATACAGCTTACTTAAAGTCTCAAAACGGGTGGTCATTCTGCAATGATTCCGTTGTAACTTTCAAAAAAAAATTGCCGTTTGACCTTAAAAATTCTTATCTGGTGTTTTTAAAACGAAAATTTTAAGTAGAGGGAATGTAAGTCTGCAATGCTGTCTAGATTAAAAATTCCAACTATATAAACCTGATGCAAGTAAGTCTGCTTCATAGTAAGCAGTATCAGTGTCATAGGAAAAGGAGAACATGAGTGACAAAGAAGAGTAAGATATTAGTAGTCCAGGATTGTGAAAATAATCTCAAATGTTTTCTTTTTGAAAGTTGCAAAAATAGAAAATGTCGGGATTTGATTGGAAGAATTACAAGACTTGCGAATCGCGGCAACATGATTTGGCCTAGTGGAAACATGTGATAGAATGAGAGAAGTCTTTTTTTCTATGTAACATATTTTTCGTATCGATGGAGGTTTTCTTTCAGAAAGTGGCGGGCTGAAAATATTTATAGCACAACAGAGTGGATGCTGTTCATAGGAGATCCTTCGACGTCATTGAAAGTAAGTTAATTTTAAGGAGTTTTGAAATCAGTTTTCTTAGTTTGTATGGGTTTTTTAAACACAGTCATTTTGATTGTGTTTTTTTTCCCCGCTGTTACATGATGAATACCTTCAAGTCACTGATTTAAGTGAAATTTGATACATTCTGAGAACAGCAAAAATAAACCATTTAACATGTATAATTAATGTTATGCTTTTTGAAATTATGATATACATTTAGAAATGTGAGGTAGATATGGAGAAGCTGAGTCTTCTGTAAGTGTCAATTTTAATGCTTATAGTGCTGTACTTCTAGGTACTGTTTTTTTTTTAAAAAAAGAAATAGGCCTCACCTCAAAGAAAGCTCTTGAAAGCACACATCTTATTTGCATCCTAAAACAATCATTTAAAATGTTTGACACAATTTTATGATGGTTTTACATCTCTTTTGCGCTGTTATTGCATCACTATTGTGAGACATAAGCAATGCAAAAGAAGCATCATGTTTCAAAATAGGCCTCATTTCATCAGCATGAAGATACTGTTTGTTTAAAATAAATATCTTTAGGATTGTGTAGGGGTCGTAGAGAAGTAGAGGTTTCTGTAAGTGTCAAAGTTGTTTAAAAACTGTTTCTTCTTGAACCTTTTCCCTTCTTTTTTCTAATTTTTAAATACATGTTTTAATATTTTTGGAAATGTTTGTTCTCTCTTTTACAGATTGAATGTATGAAAAATTTGCTTGAAAAGTTAACATGAATTATAAGGTAAATGTTTTCTACTTTTTTAACCTGCATTCCACTGCTGATGATGTCACTGACTATGTTATGATTGATGTAATAAGTGGGCATGTTTTACTGCAATGGTAGGTCTTCACATCTATTATCTCGTCTGTATTCTTCAACAAGCATAAATTTGAGACGCCTAAGGGTAATTGTATGCGCTTTATAAATAGCATCAAATATGCAACCCAGAGTACGGTTCACCTTAAACAAACTTTTAGAGAGGACACACCTTATCGTCACCCTCAATCATTCATTTAATCTATCACATTTAACATCTATTAGTTCTACTGCTTCATTTCTTCAATCTTTACTTTCCTATGTTTGCTACTTCTCTCCTTCCTTTCTCTATTACTTAATTTTTCTACTCCTTCCAGTATTTTTCTCAGTCCCTCTCTTCTCATACTTCTTCATTATTATTCACTAATTCTGTCTCTATTAATGTTACTGTTTCTGAATGATCTCCAAAAATTTTTAAAACAAGAACAGTAAGTATAAGGATAGGAAAAGACATTTATGTTACAAGAAAGACAACTATAGGAAGTAAACAAAAAAAACTGTTACTCGCAATCCACTGCTGATGATCTCACTGACCATGTCAAAAATCATGTAATATATGACATGATCAGAAGTGAATTGCGGGTAACAGTATCTTTTCTTTACTCCCTATAGCTGTCTTTTTTGTAACATAACTGTCTGTTTCCTTTCCTTATACTTACTGTTCCTTTTTTTAAAAAAAAATTTTTTGGTACGCTCAAAGTTCGCGTACCGGAGTGCGAACTGGGAGCGAACTAATAGAAATAGAGCTTGGCAGAGTTCAAAGAATTCTACCAATTTTTTTTAATAATGGGGAGGTAGTTCTGAAAAGAACTGTTTTTTTTGTTTTTGTTGTTTTAAATTTTTTTTATTAGTTTTCTGAACATTTTTTATATTTTTTTGTTTTTTTCTGAACATTTTGTATTTTTTTTTATTTTTTGGGGGCAGGGGGGAAACAAAAATGATTCATCGAAGACGGCTCAACAGGAGCAACAAAAAGAATTTACTTTTTGGGGCGTTTTGGGCACACATGATTGTTGATGGCTCTCATTATAAGGGTAATGCTACTTTCGCGGTAGCAAAGTGTCTGGTTGCACCACACACAGACTTGCTTCACTTCTCCCATGTTGATTTGGATGTTCGGGATCACCTCCCTCGCCTCCGGTCCCGATACCTCCTGAACAACAGATCTTCTTGCCATTTCTGGGGGATTTTGTTGTTGGTCGCGAAGTTGGGCATTACTGTAATTGTTAGGGTGCCATCGACTCATGTGCCTGTGCATTGTATGATTCCCATAGCTGTACTTTTTGTCTGTGCCCCTTGAAAGACGATCGCCACAAATGCGACAAAAGACGTATCTGGCATTTACTTTTTTTGGTCAGCTGGAAATTAAAAAAATTGCCAGATGTAATTTTCTTTCCTGTTATATCTCCTGGGCTCCTCTGGCAAAAACTCTGGATGTTCTTCCTCTTCCTCCTCTTCTTGATTTTCCTCCTCTTCTATAATTAGTGAAGCAGGTGGTCCTTTCTTCCCATGAGGAGGTGGAGGAGGTGGTGGGGGCACACTGGCTGAAGCAACCATTGAAGCCATTGCTGAAGAATCAAAAAGGGTCTTTCTCTCACCAAGATGAAAGTCAGAGTGAGGAAAGAAGGAGGGGTTTTCATCATTTGGGAGAAGGAAAAATTCTAAACCAATGAAAAGTGTTAATTTTATATCACATGACCAAGTATTACATCATTAGGAAACCAAAAGTGAAATGAACCAATGAAAAGTGTAATTATCGAGTCACATGACCTGCTGTGTTTACGTTTCGCGCTTTGCTCCGCTTTCCGGTCCACTTCCGGGTCCGCTAACTTGGCGCGTCCAATGACGTATTACGCGATAACGCAAAACGTCATGCGAACGTAACAGTTACGCTAAAGGAACGTTTACTGGTTCGCGTACTAAACCGCGGCTTTAAATTGAGCAAACGGGAAGCTGACCGGTTCGCGGACTGGGAGCGAAACAAAAAAAAATGTTTTAAAAAAATTGTCTAAAGAACATGAAAAATATATTTCAAGATTTAAAGAAGAATATATTTTACAGCTACAGATATTAGCTTTTAAAAAACCATTGAAATTCAATGAAAAAACCATAGGTTATAGTCCATATATAGTTAGAAATTTGCATTTACAAAACCTTGAAAATTCAATGAAAAAACCATTGGTTTTAGGCCATATATAGTTAGGGATTTGCATTTACAAAACCTTATTTTACTCGCATAAAACCATTGAAATTCCATATATAGTTAGAAGCGCTAACTATATATCGCGCACCCGCAATCCACTGCTGATGATGTCACATATTACATCATTCATGACATGGTCAGTGACATCACTGATGACATCACTGATGACAACATCCAGTGACTGTATGTTTCTGTAAAGTTAAAATATGTCTCACATATTGAAGAATGAGTGGATGTATAAGTGTCTGGATGAAGGATTTAGTAGGTGCATGACTGACTGTATGAGTGAGTGATTAAATGTGTCTCACTGAGTGCATGGGTTAGTGACTAAACTGTCTTAATTTGTGCATCATTATGTCTGTTGTTCTGTAAACTGTTGCATGTGTTGATAAGTAGCTATATGAGTAACTATATGGGTTATTGATTGGTTGCCCAAGTATTTGTATGGGAGACTGAGTGTGTGTGTGGGTGGCTGGGAGGTGTATGACTCTGTGCATAGATGTGTGAGCAGTTGATTCACTAGATGTATGGTTTCAAAAGTGCATGTGGAAACAGCTGTATGGGCGGTTGACTGTGTGCATGAGTGTATTGGTGAGTGAATGGATATCTCAGTGCTACATGTCAAAGTAAGTGCATATGTAAAACACAGTACATGTGAGAGTTGACATATATAAATAACTGTGCATAAGAGCCAGTGAATGTGTGAGTGGCTGTATGGATCATTGTGAACTTGTATCAGGGATTGTATAAGAGAGTAAATATGTGTTAGTATATGTTTGAATAAGTAAAGTTTGTATAACTGTATAGTTGAGGAAATGGAGGTGTGATTGATTCTTTGCATGACTGACTAGGTGTGTGAGTAACTCCATGGATGAGTGACAGTCTGTGAGTGTCTGTTTACACTGATTGTATCTAAGGTTATATTAGAGTCTGAAGAGGTTCATCGTATTATCACATGAGTGATGTCATCAGTGATGTGATCAGTAATGTCAAATGAGATGTCATCAGTGATGTCATCAGTGATGTCATTTGAGATGTCATCAGTGATGTCATCAGTGATGTCACTGACCATGTCATGACTGATGTAATATGTGACATCATCAGCAGTGGATTGCGGGTGCGCGATATATAGTTAGCGCTTCTAACTATATATGGAATTTCAATGGTTTTATGCGAGTAAAATAAGGTTTTGTAAATGCAAATCCCTAACTATATATGGCCTAAAACCAATGGTTTTTTCATTGAATTTTCAAGGTTTTGTAAATGCAAATTCCTAACTATATATGGACTATAACCTATGGTTTTTTCATTGAATATATATATATATATATATATATATATATATATATATATATATATATATATATATATATATATATATATATATTACCTACTGGCGGTCGCCAGTAGTTATATATAGTTAGGATTTTTTCTCTATGGGATTTTTGAAAATTCTATGTCTAATAACTTTGGCGTTTGTGGACGGAATTGGCTGAAATTTTCAGGAAAATGGCACATATTGTTCCTGAGCAGCCCCCAAAAATGTGGGGGTGTTTCGTCAAGGGGGGGCCGAGAAAAAAGGGGGGTCCCAAAACTCGTTTTTCCCATTCATTTTTCCATAGGGCGGTTGGCCTCACTTTTAGCTCGAACGGCTGAATGGATTTGCACGAAACTTGGCAAAATTGTAGGGACTGTTAGCCCGATGTGCCTTTGCTAGGTCTCAATATATGTGCTTCAGTGGATTTTGAGAAATTAACGTTCAAAAAAAGATATATATCTGTAACAGCGCTCCGGGCAGCGTTCCGGTTCGCGTACTTTTCGCGTAACGGAACTTTGCGATGCGAAGCTGATTGGCTCTCCGGTGTCTGGCAACATTCTAAACAGTCCGGAGTGGCCGCCATCTTGTCTCTCGGTAGGATCGAGAGACAAGAGGAGGCCAAAACAAAGGGGGAAATTACCATAAGGGGCATAGTAGATCCTCGTTGACCCCCTAGGTTTTATGTGGAGGTTTTAAAAGGGCCCAGCAGGGCAAAAAAATTTTTTATTTTTTTTTTGCGTGGGGAGCGCCCAGTTCGCGAACCGGAAAGCGTTCTGGGCAGCGTACTATAAGGAAAAAAGAATGATAGACTTTTCAAATACTGTATGTTAATTGTTTTTTGTTTTTGTTGATTATTATTTTTTTTATGCATTTTTTTATTGTGATTGTGTTTCATAATTTATTAAACTTTCTAACATTTCACTGTCAGAAATTTCATAATTCTCATTGAATATACTTTGTAGACTCTGAGGATGTAAAATGTCCTCATTTTTAAGGAGGTCATCTACTGCTTGGACACAATGCAGTAGTTCCTGGTCCCTAGTTTCATCCATAAATTCATTTTCATTTTGAAAAATGATTTCTTGGCTGCTTTCTTGCAGGACAATTTTAAATTCAACTTTCTGTTCGCCTTCCATTTTGCCTGAAATGTGGATAAAAAAATATATATTAGTAGAGATAGGGCACTGTTGGGATTAATTTTAGATAGGCAGTTTTTATCAGTGAATTTATCTTTTGGCAGTGTATAGTATCAGAGTGGAAGTAGGACTATAAAAAAGTGTATGTGATTTTACGTAAGTAAATTCATAATTATACAAGAGAAGCCTAACTCCATCCATAACTATAACAGAGAAGTCTATCTAAATCTATAACTACTACAGAGGGATAGTATATAACTATCAGAAAAAGTTTACCATATTAATTTATAGTGTACAATATACTTCAGTTTTAAAAATAACAACTTACCTTTACAAACAAGTTGAAGAGTTTAGTGATAATTCAAGTGTAATGTACAACAAGAAGTAGCAGTCAAAATGGCTGTGTTTCCTTCTCTTCCTTTATATATATTCAGGTGTATAACCAATCAAATGTCAGGTAATAAAAGTAGAAAATGAAAGTAACATTTTCATTGGTTGTCAATTCCAACACTTCACATGTGTTTTGTGAAGTAATTTACCTCACGGTATTTAGAGAGGTCTACAGGCTACATGGCTAAATGGAATTTCAATCAAATTTGTGAAAATGAAAGGGATTGTTATGTAGTATGAGCTAATCTATATTTGGTGAGAGTGTCTCCAGTCGTTTTTCTGTGAATTACTTTCCCACCTTTTTTATTGGACCGCTTCCCGGTATGCGTCCCGGTCCGCGAACCAGCAGCGTAACGGGAGTCCACCATTTTGTGTTTCGGTCGAATCAAGATACAAGATGGAGGGCAAATAATGTTCAGAATGGGTAGAAGGGGGCACGGTAGATGTATCTTGACCCCCTAGGTTTTCTGAGGGTGGCTGAGGAGGACCATATGTGCTGGAAAAAAACATTTTTTTTTTAAATTTTGCGCGGTTAGCTTCCGGTTCGCGAACCGGGAAGCGCTCTAGGAGCGTAGTTTGTTGAAAATTAGAGATAAAAGTTAGAGAAAAATAATAATTGTGAGTGATCAGATGTAGGGTAGCGCTGAGAAGAGCTTTTGGGTTTATGGTACATTTAGGTACTTATAAGTAGGTACCAATGCACAGTCTTAAATTCAAAATGAAAATTCTGTTGCCCTCATCTGAGAAGTGAACTCCATCTCCTCTGTGGATATCTTGCATCACTTTCCGACTGCTAACCCACGCTCACAAATCACTCTACGACATCGGACCAGAATGCCTCAACTCACGACTGTCCTTCTACACCCCCTCCCGCCAACTACGTTCTTCCAGCCAAGCCCTCGCCACTGTTCCTCGCATCAACAAGACCACCATGGGAGGCAGATCCTTCTCATACCTGGCCGCTAAAACATGGAACTCACTCCCCACTTACCTCCGCCTTACCCAGAACCACCTAGCATTCAGAAAGCAACTTAAAACGTGGATATTTGACAAGTAATCCTCCTCCCCTCCTTAGCGCCTTGAGACCCTCTGGGTATGTAGTGCGCTATACAAATTATCTGACTTGACTTGACTTGACTTGCATGTAGTAACGCAAGTTATTGTTGTACAAGGAGCCCATTCCATGGTCTCTCATGTAAGCTGAAACAGATTTGTTTACATGCTTCCTCAACTTCTCAATTTGTGGACAAAATTGGTTGGACCACCTCCATTTCTGTCTTTGGCATATATTGGAATATACCAAGGCAGTTTGAGGAAAAAGTGCCATTAATTGTTCAAAGGTGTCCTTTAAAAGCATTTCCAGACCTACCCCAGTCAAAGTGCCCAAATCATTACCTCCACAGTGCACAATTAACAGGTCAGGTTTTGGCAAATGCATAAAGGTTTTCACCAATGGTATCAATTGGTGACATTTTAATCCTCTTTGGCCCAACCACTTAATTTCCACATCTTGTAAATTGAGGTTAGGTAAATTTCTGTTCTCAGCATACCTTTGAGCCCAGTAGATGTAACTATGTCCAACAATCCAGACATTAAACATGGTGGGAGAAGGTTGTGCTGCAGTCAGATGAAGTGTGGTAATGAAAGGGCAGTTGAAACAGTAGGAGTTTGTAAAGAAAAAAAACAGTGGATTTCCAGTGCTAATGATTCATTAGCAGTGATTGGTGCATTCCCATTTCTGTAAACAGAAAGTTAGGGTGCATGGATGTGTTCTTTGAAAGATGTAATTTGAATGGTCAAGGAAAAAACATTTAATGAAAGATTGCACTGGATACGCAGGTGCACTGAGAGTTCAGAGTTCAATTGAAACATTGTTGTGTGAACTTGCAAACATGAGAGGTTTTTCAGGAGGTGGTTGCTAAGCAAAAAAGGCAGAGAGGGCAGAGGGGGGAAGGGTTTTGATTTGAAAAAAGTGAGGGAAGAGTTTTGATTGGCTAATAAGAGAGATATGTGTAATGAATATCAGCATTTCTGTGCTTTCTATAGCTGCAGCCTCTGGAGTGCATCCTCTTTGTTCTGCTGAAGACAATTTGGTGTATTTTTGAGACTGTTTTGAAACTCAAAAAGTATTTGCTAAGGTGAGAAAAGATTTATTTAATTTAGATAGAGAATAGTATGATTTAAGGAGAAAATGATGAAGAAAGCTGTGTTTTTAAAATGTTGCTTTGTCTCAAGGGATATACAAATAGATTTTGTTTCTTTGAGAAATTGTAATTGCATATTTTGTGTAGAAATCCATTCCATGGTCTCTTATGTAAGCTGAAACAGATATGTTGTGTTTAAAAACGACTTTTGAAAACAATTACATTTCTGGATATGTTCTGCTAGAGCTTCATAGGTTGTTTGGGCCATATTTATAAGGCATTTGAGTGTCTCTGATGTTATTGTTCCCATTTTAATTGAAGAGCTTTCTTCATGGGGCTAGTTTCTTGTAAATACGCTCCCACCTGTTCTTGGCAAATTTAGATTTTGATTATGGGAGTTACATATCTATGTTAAAAATGTCCCAAAAATGGTGCAAGGGCATTCAAAAAACGCTTTCATGTGTCTTAAGGACATTTTTAGTCATTTCCTCTTGAATGTAGGTATACAATTGATTTATATGTTGTGTTTAAAAACGATTTTTTGAAATCAATTACATTTCTGGATATGTACTGCTAGAGCTTCATAGGTTGTTTGGGCCATATTTATAAGGCATTTGAGTGTCTATGATGTTATTTTTCCCTTTTTAAATGGAAAGCGTTCTTCATGGGGCAAGTTTCTTGTAAATACGCTCCCACCTGTGCTTGGCAAATTTAGATTTTAATTATGGGAGTTACATAGCCATGTTAAAAATGTCCCAAAAATGGTGCAAGGGCATTCAAAAAAACACTTTCATGTGTCTTAAGGACATTTTCAGTCATTTCCTCTTGAATGTAGGTATACAATTGATTTATATGTTGTGTTCAAAAACGATTTTTTGAAATCAATTACATTTCTGGATATGTACTGCTAGAGCTTCATAGGTTATTTGGCCAATATTTATAAGGCATTTGAGTGTCTATGATGTTATTTTTCCCTTTTTAAATGGAAAGCGTTCTTCATGGGGCAAGTTTCTTGTAAATACGCTCCCACCTGTGTTTGGCAAATTTTGATTTTGATTATGGGAGTTACATAGCCATGTTAAAATGACCCAAAAATGGTGCAAGGGCAATCTAAAAAAACGCTTTCATGTGTCTTAAGGACATTTTCAGTCATTTTCTCTTGAATGTAGGTATACAATTGATTTATATGTTGTGTTCAAAAACGTTTTTTCAAATCAATTACATTTCTGGATATGTACTGCTAGAGCTTCATAGGTTGTTTGGCCCATATTTATAAGGCATTTGAGTGTCTATGATGTTATTTTTCCCATTTTAATTGAAGAGCTTTTTCCATGGGTCAACTTTCTTGTAAATATGCTCCCACCTGTGCTTGGCAAATTTAGATTTAGATTATGGGAGTTACATAGCCATGTTAAAAATGTCCCGAAAATGGTGCAAGGGCATTCAAAAAAACGCTTTCATGTGTCTTAAGGACATTTTAAGTCAATGAGGAAACATAGGTGAAGTAAATCTGAAAAAAGGAAAAAAACTCCACTTTTTTCAATTACATTAGTAGTGTTTCCTAAGTTTATGAATGACATTGTGCAGATGAAGTTTAGGTCTGACCACAGATTCAAAACAGGTCTGGCCTTTGTTCAAGAGTGAAGTGGACATGACTTACTACATTGGTAGGCCTTCACATGTATTATCTCCTTTGTATTCTTCAACAAGCGAAAAACTCTTCTGCAACCGTGAGTAGGCCTCACCTTAAAGAAACCTCTGGAAAGGCCACACCTTATCGTCATCCTGAATCAATCATTTAAAATGTTACGGAGAGATTTATGATAGGTGTATGCCTGTTTTGTACCACTGTGCGTCACTTTTGTGACGCAGTGGTGGTGCAAAAGATTTGCTATGTTAAATAATAAGTAGGGTGTTAAGTTTCTGATGACTGTTATTCATTTACTGTTTGGTAATAGTGGTTAATAACCTTTTTTTTTTTTTTTTTTTTTATATTTTTTTTTTTTTTTGTCCTCATTTGCCTTCCCTTCCAAACAAGGGTAATACCAACCACCCAGCACGTTTTGAAACGTGATTTGTTTTCTTGGTGGCAGAGATATCCCAAAGAGGAAAGAGGGTATCTTTTAACTCCATCTAGGTATTTTTCAACCTGTAGGACCAAAATCGATTCTAGGCTGGCCATGATCCAGGAGCATTGATGGCATAATCATCGGACCCGGGGGAAAAAAAAAAAAAACCCGGGTTCACCTCCAATTAATTAGAAGGTCCCAGAAGGCCAGATTGCGCTTACTAGCGGTTCTCTTAAGGTCCATTTTGGATGTTTCGTATAGGGATGAAAGCCACCGAGAATGTAGTGGAGGTGTTTTTTCTATCCACTGTATACAAATTTGTCTTCTCGCCAATAGCATCGCATAGAAGAGAAAAGATTTTGCCTTGCCCTTAATGTTTTCTTCTAGCCCAAATATGACAAGTGGTAAAGTTATTGACAAAGTTGTATGTAGAATAGAATTAAGAGTATTCTTAACCTCTTCCCAAAAATTCGAAATATCCGGACATTCTATGAACATGTGTATGTCACTAGCACCTGCCATATTACATTTGTTGCATTTTTTATCTGGTAAAAATTTAGACAATTTTAGTGGTGTTATATAGGCACGATGTATTGAAAAGAGATGGTTACGTCTCAACCATGCAGGTTTTACAGTTTTATACAGTAATTCGCAAGATTTTTGCCATATATCCTCACATGGAGTGCCGATCTCTGATCTCCATAACTCATCTGGTAGTTTAAACTCGCCATCGCTTTCCTCCAACATCTGCCAATACCATGTAGCTACTTCTTTCCCTCCGGTTGGTCGTTCTACCAGCATTTGTTCTAGTGTACTAATTTTCCCAATACTGGTATCTATACGGCTCTGTGATCTTGCCCAGCTGTCTACTTGAATGTATTTAAATCTAGACAAACCAAGTCCTACGAGCTCGTATAATTCATTCCAAGTTATTAATTTCCCGTCTGTAAAGAGTTGGCCCCATCTTATTACACCTGCTTGCTTTATGATATTAGAGAGGCTATCTTTCAGACATGGTGGTAAGCCGGGTGAATCCCAAATTGGGGAATAAGTAGAATAATATGACAGGCCAATTTTTTTCCTTATGTTAGTCCAAGTTTTAGCCCATGATTGTGCTATTTTAAGTTTGATTTTTTTGAAAAATTTTTGGCTTCCAAATTTAAACATAAAGCCCTCTGATGTTATATTTGCCCCCAATAATATTGCTTTGTACATTGAATTAGACGTAAGATTGGATGGAGTTTTTAATAACATCCTTGAGTGTGACATCTGAAATGCCCATGAGTAGTACAGCAAGTCTGGAAGTGCAAGGCCCCCCTTCTCTCTTCTTCTTCTTAGTTTTTTCCATGCTATTCTTGTTGTTTTATAATTCCATATAAAAGAGTTTAATTCTCTTTGAGATTTTTCGATTTGCTTTGGCTCAAATGCGATTGGAATTGTATTAAATATAAAAGTAAACTTGGGGAGGATACACATTTTAACTAGGTTTACTCTGCCCATTATGGAGAGCGGTAGATGTGACCAAGATTTTAAGAGTTTTTTACTTTCCAAATGTATTCTTTCTAGATTGTTTTGTCCGATGTTCCCCACCTCCTGAGTTATTCTTATTCCTAAGTAGCGCATAGATGTTGAGATATTTATCCCTAACTGTATATTTGGAAGATTCCATACCATTATCTCCGTTTTGCTGGAGTTAATATCATAACCTGATATATTGCCAAACTCTTTTGCACATGCAATAATAACTGGAAATGCTTTAACTGGGTCAGATGTAAAAACCAAAATGTCATCTGCATACAGTGCTACCCGCCTTTCCCTATCTCCATAACTAAAAGATGGAATATTAGCCTCGTCCCTTAGAAGTTGAGCGAACGGTTCAATATACAAATTAAAAAGGAGAGGGGAAAGCGGGCAGCCCTGTCTCGTACCTCTAGATATGTTAAAGGCATCAGTCAAACTTCCGTTAATCATTAACCTAGCCGAAGGTCTGTTATATAATAGTTTGATTGTTCTGCGGAATCCTTCCCCACAATTGAATTTTTTTAATACGTCGTTTAGATAGAGCCAATTGACTCTATCAAACGCTTTTGTTGCGTCTAAGGTCAATGTAGCCAGGGGTGCAGGGACGGCAGTAGCAATATCTATAGCCCCTACAAGTTCATGAGTTAACTCCGCTAGTTGTCTGCCTTTAATAAATCCCTTTTGGTCTGGGTGGATGATATTTCCCATGACACTGGCCAATCTTGTGGAAATAATAGTTGTAAATATTTTATAATCACTGTTAAGAAGTGATATTGGTCTATATGACCCACACTCTAATGAAGATTTTCCAGGTTTAGGAATAAGTACGATTGTTGCCTCTCCCCAAGATTTAGGTGGCAGATCTCCCTTTATTAAGATACCATTGAAAAGTACCGTAAGCTCTGGAGCTATACTATGTTCAAGGGATCTGTAAATTTCTCCAGGGAGACCGTCCGGCCCTGCCGCTTTTCCTTTTTTCGAATGATGAATTGCTTTTATTACTTCATCTACAGAGATCTCTTCCTCTAACATTTTACTCTGATTCATTGATAAAATAGGGAGTGTAATAGCATCTAACCACCTATCTCTTGCTTGTTGATCATTGGGGAGATCTTCTTTGTAGATCTCCTCAAAGAATTCAAAGAATGCATTCCCTATTTCTTGATTGGTTGATCTTGTCTCTGTCTCGCCTGCTATCTTAATTTCTCTGATATAATTTAGTGTTTTATCGGCTTTTATTTTCCATGCCAATATTTTTCCTGCGGCTTCCCCGAACTCAAAATTAGAGGATTTACTCACTTCCCACCTTTTATTTATTCTTTCTTGTAGGGTATTTTCTATCTGTTTTTTCAGTTCGGCCAGTTTTTCCTTTTCTGCAGATTTTTCTACATTCGGATCTATCCTTAGTTCTAGAAGTTTCATGTCCCTTTCTAATGCCCCAATCTTTTCATTGTATATTTTCCGCCTGTAAGAGGCTCTATTAGTAATCTGTCCTCTTAAAAAGGCCTTGAAAGTCTCCCAGACTACTGTAGGAGCAGCAGAATTATTATTAATATCAAAAAAGGTTAGGGTCTCATCTGAAAGGTATTTCACCTCTTCCTCCTCCAGCAAAAGTGTCCGATCAAAGGACCAGGATGGGTGTTTAACTAAATTGTCCGTTTTTAAAGTAAATTCTAATGCGGAGTGATCTGATAGGTGTGATGGCAGGTAGTTTATTGATATTAGAGTTTCCTTTAGGCAATAACTAAAAAGAGCATAGTCGATTCTAGATTTGTGTTTGAAACGACTATTTCTAAGGGAGACTCCTAACTTATTACCCTCTCTTTCCCTCCAAAAATCTGCCAATCCTAGATGTTTCATGATTGATTTGAGGGTTTCTCTTGATTTTATGGAGCAAGAGATTCTAGATTTTGTTGACTTATCTAATCTTGGGTCAAGAACAATATTAAAGTCTCCCATCCAGATTATTGGCTCCTGAACCGAAATTAATTGATTCCTTACAGCATCCAGATGTGATGGGTCATCTAAGTTAGGACCATAGTAACCAATCAATGTCCTGATCTGACCCATGAGAGAGGCTTTGACTATCAGCCATCTTCCTGTGTTGTCTTCCTTACAGTCTAAAATTTGTGCTCTCACAGATTTTTTAAAGATAAATACTACCCCTCTCACATTCGCATTGTGGTCAGTTGAACAGAATTTATCTATCCACCTTTGTTTCTTTAATACATTAGTAGCCTCTGATTTAAGCAAGTGAGTTTCCTGCAACACAATGATCTGCGCCTGCGAGTCTCTCAGGTATTGTAAGATCCGATCTCTTCTTCCTCGTACTCGCAGACCATTGACGTTCCAGGACATATAGTTAATATCTGTCATGATTTTTAACTTCCGTCCCCACCATCACTCTTCTTTTTTTTTTTTTTTCCAAAACTTGATGATTTTCTGATGTTTAGCATGCTAGACTTTGAGACTTGAAAGAGATTGATTTTTAAGGTCTTAAATTGAGCTGACAAATGAGGTTTTTTTTCTTTCTTGCCCCCCCACCCCTTTACCCACCCCCTAGGAAACCCCCCCTTACTTATTCTGGCTTGGTGTTGGGCCAGATTTCCGCCCATCAGGAGCCTATCCTTTGCCTCCCCACTGCTGCCTTTTTTTACATCTAGGACAAGGAAAAAGAGATAGCCACGTCTGAGCCATTTAATGTAAGGAGCCACCATTATATAACAC
Source organism: Lissotriton vulgaris (assembly GCF_964263255.1). Taxonomy (NCBI): domain Eukaryota; kingdom Metazoa; phylum Chordata; class Amphibia; order Caudata; family Salamandridae; genus Lissotriton; species Lissotriton vulgaris. The sequence goes on from NW_028242858.1 coordinate 37,330, forward strand.
AGCAAGAGGGGAATTTGAAATATTGAGTTTAGGTGCAAAAGAGTTTCTAATCCTAAGTGATTATCCGTGTTTTTTTTTTATTTTTTTTTTTACTATATATATATATATATATATATTTTTTTTTTTTTATTTAATCTTTGTATCTATATTTCTCCTCCTGTGTATATGTGCATGTGTATCTTTTTTTTTTCCCCTTCTAGCTAATTTGAATTATGTGCTTGAGCTTGGGCGTGATCTCTAATGGAGTCCAGTAATTCGTCAGCATCTTGAATAGAACGGACATTATGCATCTTATTGTTATACATAATTCGGAGGAACGCAGGAAATCGCATCTGTACCGTTGCCCCAAATGATCTAAATTTGTCCATACGTTGCCCCAGCTCCCATTGCCTCTCCAATGTAGTCTTTGAGAGGTCTGAACGTATCTCAAAGCTGAAATCAAGACATTTTATTGAGCCTGCTTTTAATGCTAGGTTTAGAATTTTTTCTTTTAAAGCATATGTCAAGAAGTTGATTAGTACTTTCCTTGGCTTAGTTCTTGCCGGGTTCATGCGAAACGGATCCCTGTGTATTCGCTGGATGTCTTTACTTAGTTCTTCTACTGTCTCTTCCAAGTTGAGTGTGTCTTTTATTAGACGTACAATGAAGTCCTTTAGGTCTCCACCTTCTTTTCCCTCAGGTATTTTCAGGAGTCGAATATTATTACGTCTGGAGTAATTCTCTAAAACTTCAATTCTCTCTCTCATGTCATCACCGTCTTTTTGGAGATTATAAATTTTTGATCTAGCCGCCTCCAGATTTTTGTTCAATAAACCTACCGAACTTTCCAATACTTCCGTCCTCTCGCAGAGACCTTCAACTTTCTGTCCCAGCTCTTCACAAGTAGCTCTTATTTCTACTTGATTATTTTTAGAAATTGCAAAGTCTTGTCTTATCTCCTCTCTCATCTCTGAGATTGAGGAGACTATTGCTTCTAATGCACTGCCAAGCACTGGATCTATGCTTTCTGAGGTTTCCTTTGATTGGGCATCTGCTGAACCAACTAAAACGCTCTCTGTGTGTGTTTCTAATTCAGACAAAGTAGGCTGAGTGGTTTCCGCAGAGACTACTGTTGGCCCCCCACTGATAATATAGCCTTTGATAAGTCCGATTTCAGAGTAGACACACCATGCTCGGTTTGTTCAGATTGTTTACCCAGCTGTAAACTTTGATTTTTCATGGCTGTCGCCATATCTTGTGTGATCTGTAAAACTTGTGGCAGAGCTCTAAAGTATGAACGCAAGGATGGGGTTATGTCCCCTGGAGCCTTTAATTTTTTATTTCTGCTCTTATTTTTAGGTTGTTTTAACATAGAACGTTTACTATCTTTACTATCTTTACTGTCTTTAATTGGCTCTGGCTCTAGTTGATTTTTTTTTTTTTGAGCTTGACCTCTTTTTGTGCTCCCTCCAAGGTGCACTCTGGGAGTTGAAGTCCTTTTCCCCCCAATTCTATCCCTCTGTTCCTGCCCTTTGTTTTACTTCTCGTAATCCTTACTTGCAAATCTTGTGCTCCTTTATTTGATTCACAGGCTGTGCTGGGAGCCTCCCCAAACAAGCAATAGATCTTACTTGATTCTTGCGCAGAGACGCCTGGACCTTTGGAAAAACACAAACCAGCCTCTGCAGCTTCCGTCGTGTCATTTGAATCCATTGCTCCCAAAACGATCGAAGTGGTGGTTCTCAACGCCTCTCCCCCTTTTCCACTTCCAACTACAGCCGCAGTGTGTATGCTTCTTGCAGCGGCCGCACGGCCGCGTCTAATCTCCACGGCTGCCCGCCCCCAGCAGAGGAGAGAGTTGGTGGCGGCAGCGGGAGAGCTGAACTGCAGGCACATTCAAAGCCGTTTTTTCACAGGTTTTTACCCCAAATATTGGAGCGAGAAGACTTCAGCTTTCTCCAAAGAAGGCTCCGTTTCAGGTACCGTTCGTCACAACTTAATTTACCGCATATCCGTTCAAGGCTGCAGCGAGGGCTCAGGATTCAGCTCTGGGCGTGCGATCCGCACCTAGCCTGCGGTCGCCATGTTTCCCAATATTAATAACCTTTTTTATTATATGTTTCCACAGATTCAACTGCAGATCATTTCAAAATTTTAAAATGCCAACTAAGAATCGAATTAGAAAGGCTAGAAAACGTCAAAGACAGCAGGATCATCTATTATTGCAGCAGTCCTCTCCCAAAAAAACTTGTGAAATCACCAAGAAAGCTCCGGGTAAGACCACGAAATCATTCATAAGAAATATTTGTAGTAAAAAAAGTATTTCTACAGAAAATGTTTCAGTCCAGAAAAAGAGAAGCAATTTAAATGGAAAGGAAAGACCAATCAAAAATGTTACTGCTAGAGCAAGAGATAACTCTGTGCATGATAGTAGAAGGAAACAACAGTTTAGGGACATTCGAAAACGAATGTTCCGCAACAGGATAATAGTTAATTTATTAAAAAATATTAAGAAAGGCCAACAGAAAGTGGCATTTTATAAGAAAAAGAAAAATGTAGAGAAAATTATTGATCATGCTTTCGAAATTAAGCGAAAGTTGTTTATTTTGGTAATCAATAGAATTAGGACACTAAACAAGGTAATTTCTGATTTCAAATCAAATAGTAGATGGAAGAGAGTAGTTAATCGTAGTAACTTTTGTGAAGTTTTTTCCGGAGAATGGATGCATAGTTCAAGTTGTGAGGCATTTTTTAATGAGGAGAGTTATTTTCAGGATAATGATTTGGTGTTTGCAGTTGACACCAGTGGTCGAGCTTATGAAGTGAAGGATGGTTGTCCAGTTGAAAAAGAAAAACTTGTGACAACAGAGATAGAAGAGGTGTTAGGTAATGAGGTTTTAGAAAGACGTCCTAAAGGTCCTGTGTACATTTGGAAGTGTAGTTCTATTTGCAGTGTGCAACAGGATTCCATCAATTTGCTTTGTGATTTTGTACGGACATTTAATAAGAAAAGTTTGAAGCAGAAAATGAAGTTGTTGCAAGAATTAGATCCTTGCAGAGTGAGACAAGTGACAGGTTTGCGTGGTCATTCACTGGCTTGTCTTTCCAGGAGAGTATGCCAGAGTGTTTTTCATCATTTCAGGATGCTAGCAGTGCATCATAATAAAGTGAGGAAATTAGTGAGAATGTTGTATCATGCTAAGAGTCCAGCAATTATGCTTAAACAATTATGTGCTGCTCTTTTGCATGGTTCTGAAATAGATGTCAAGAATATTTGTGAAGAAATTGAGTTTTGTTACTTTGGAAGTAAAGATGAGAATGTTCAAATTGACCCAGAAGTAGAGGGTAATGTTGAAGATAATGTACAGGTTTCCAGTACAGATAATTTTCAGAAGGAAATTGCCACGTTTCAGATGAAATCAAGTGAGAGGCCTAATTTCACTTGTGTGTGTTGTCGACGCACTTATTACAAGAATCAGATTAAGTTAGTGGATTTATATGCAAAAAGTGAAAGGGAAAATAATAGTGAATGGAAGGATTTTGCCACATACTTGATGGTAGAAAATTGTTTTGATTTGGGATCGGATCAACGTGTGTGTACTTATTGTTGTAACAAATTAAACCAAAACCAGATGCCTGCTAGGGTGGTTCATAATAATCTGGAATTGGTTGAGATTCCTTCTGAATTGAAGGATTTAAATACTTATGAATCTATTTTGTTTCAAAGTATCCATCCCTTTCAGGCTATTGTAAGAATGGAGCCAAAGACAGGGAAGTTGCCTCCATCAGATTTACAGAGAGGATTAAAGGGAAGAGTTGTTTATTTGCCTCTAGATTTGAACAAAAACATAAACACAATTGGAGTAGAAAAAGTGGAAGAGGAACCTCTGGTTATCTTAGTTAATGGGGTTCCGACAAAGAATAAGAAAATATGGCAAGATTTAGTGGATGTTAGGAAAGTCAAAAAGGCAACATTGTATTTGAAGAAAAATAATAAGTACTATAAGAATGTATATGTTGCAGAAGAGGAAGTAAGTGATGAAGAGGATAGCGATTTGTGTGCTGGCCAAATTGAGAAAGTAGAGGCCTCTAAAAGTGAAGAAATATATGAACTTTATATTGTTCATCCTTTGCATTCCAAGGAAGTCATGGGGAATGCTATTGAGTTGTTTCAAATGAAACAAGCCAAAGGGAGTCCCATTAGTGTTTGGGAGGAAAGTTTGGAAGCTCGGTGTTTCCCACAGCTATTTCCAACAGGTCAAGGAGGAAGATATGATGAGCGACCTCATCAAATTCCTGCGTCTGAATACCGGACTTTACGATTGTATGCAGAAGATCCTAGGTTTCGTCAATGCATTCCCTATTTGTTTCATCTCCTGTTTGAAAGCGATCTGTCTGGACTGTCATATGCAGTGAACCACATCTTAAAAAGTGGTATACAGATGCGAAACATCTCAGCAAGTGACTTTATGCATAAAGTCAATGTCCAAGACAGTATTTTGGATTCTCACCTAATTAATCTCATGGCGTGTCAGCGTGGTACTAATGAATACTGGTACCGTCGTCATGGTGATTTAAAATGTATGCTGAGGAACTTAGGAGCTCCGACATGGTTCCTCACTCTGAGCTGTGCCGAGTATGGCTGGGAAGACTTACTTGAATTTCTACGAGAGGCAAATGGAAACATTGAAAACATTGAATTCAAGACACCCGGAGAACTGTGCTCTTTGGATCCAGTGAATGTATGCAGGTACTTCAATCATAGATTTGAAGCTATGATGTCTTTCATCACAAATAAGAAGAATCCACCTCTTGGAGAGGTGTTGGATTTCTTCTGGAGAAAGGAGTACCAAGCAAGAGGTGCTCCTCATATACATATGTTGCTGTGGATCAAGGATGCACCTAAATTTGGAACAGATCCGGATGACTTAGTGATGAATTTCATAGAACAGTATTCTACGTGTGCTGTTCCAAACGCAACGGAGATTAAAAGCCTAAGAGAACAAGTTCTACATTTCCAAAGCCTTCGCTGTGGAAAGTACTGTCGTCGTAAATTCAGAAACAAGGACAAGTTCTACACCAAATGTCGTTTCAACTTTCCACGACCGGTGATTTCTAAAGGAAGAGTGAACAGTTTAATGTCTTCTCTGCGACATAATGTGACAAGGAAATCACCCAAAAATACATACAATTTGAAAAGGAACGAAGAGTCCAAGTACATCAACGACTACAACCCAGTGATTTTGTCCATGTGGAATGCTAACATGGATATACAGTTTGTGGCTGACAACTGTATGGCTGTGGCTCGGTATGTGACATCTTACATCACCAAAAAAGAAAAGACAGAATTGAAGGAAATGTGGGAGGACATTTCCCATGAAAAGAGCCTCAGTAAGAAGTTGTACAGTTTCAGTCTGAAAATGTTGTCGCATCGAGAAATTGGAGCTTACGAATGTTCTGACCGGTTGTCTTCAGCAAGTCTTTATTCTAAATCCAGGAGTATCGTTTGGGCGAGTCTTGGTCTTGCTGCAACGCGTAATCGAGTTCTAAAACCTGTCCGGGAAATTGAGTATTTGGCGGAAAAGGAGCCAAACAGTACCGACATTTTGAAGACCAACATGTTGGATACATATTATCCAAATCGAAGCAGTCACCTCGAGAATGTTTGTTTGTATGAGGTTCTACAAAATTACATATTCAACAGGAACATCAAAGAAGATATTGAGAAAGGAGTGTATGCTGTAATTGGAATTGAGGGATTTCTGGTGAAGCAAAGAAAATGCCACTTGGTAAATCATCGAAAATTGAGTGGCGAATCTCCAGAAAAAAAGGAGTTTTTCTATTTAGCACTTTTGCAACTGTTCAAGCCTTGGCGTGCAGAAGAGGAACTGCTTGGAGATTTCCTCTGTTACGAAGACTCTTTCACTGCCACCAAGGAGACCATAGAATGTCCTGCTTTTCTCAAATATCAAGAAATGTTGACTTTGGAAATTGAGCAGGAAGCAACGATTGCAGCCGAGATTGCCAGAGACAGTTCTCAGGACAGTCAGAGTTCTGTTTCATTGAGTCAAGATCCACTAGGAGGACCTATTATCGAAAATGAAGCTGCCACTGCTATGAATGAAGTGGAAAGAGCCATGGCACATGCTCAGGAGGATGCGGTTAACTTAGAAGACTTGGAAAAACAACTCAACGTTGAGCAGAGGAAAATATATGACGAAGTTACCAAGCAAATTGATCATGGATTAAGTCATGAGAAGAAAGAATGCTCATGTACGTCGTTGAAGCCTGTCCGACTGTACGTGAGTGGAGAAGCGGGAACTGGAAAAAGTTTCCTTATTAAAGCAATTTCTTGTTATTTGCAGGAAAGGACTGAGTCATCGCTGTCTTGTGTTGTTACCGCTCCTACTGGACTGGCAGCACATAACATTAACGGTATTACTTTGCATCGTCTCCTGATGTTGCCAGTGGAGCATGACAACAAATTACAATACCACAAGTTATCTGGGGATGCTTGTTGTGAAGTTTCAAGAGTCTTGAGGAAAATGAAACTTCTTATCATTGACGAAGTAAGCATGGTTTCCAATGTCATGCTTGCCTTTGTGCATTTGAGAATGCAAGAAGTTCTTAAAACTGAGTATGATGTGTTATTTGGTGGCAAACACATCATTATTTTCGGAGAGCTTCTGCAGCTGACACCAGTGAAAGGACAACCTGTGTTCAAAATGCTCACGCATGAAGATACCAGGAAGTGCCTAGGGAGCATTGGCAACGTCAATATATGGTTAAACTTCAATTATGCTGAACTGCATGAAAATATGCGTCAGGCAAAGGATGAAGATTACAAGAATATTCTACAAGATGTTAGAATTGGAAAAGTGACTGAGCATGGAAAAGAAGCATTACATGCACGATTACTGTCAAATTTATATCCAGAACAAGACGTTGTGCCTGAGAATATTTTTCAGAAAATTACTGAGAAGAAATCCGGAATATGTTTGATGCCAACTCTTGCAGAATGTGCCATCTTCAACAACAAAATGTTGAATTTAGAAAAGCAAGAGATTGTGAAACTGGAAGCTATTGACAGAATAGAGCATATGGGATCCACAATTATTTTGTCGGAGAATTTAAAATCAAAATTGGATGCATTAGAGAAGACAATATCTAAAACAGCGGGTTTTGAAAAGACTTTGAATGTGTGTTTAAATTGCCGAATCATTTTGAGAAGGAATTTACATGTTGAAAGAGGTCTGGTAAATGGATCAATGGGTAATGTTGTTGATTTTGAGAAATACAGAAGTAGAGATGGAATTGAATTTTTAAAAATTAAATTTGATGGCATTGAGGAAGTACAGATAATTGCTCGTTGTTCTGCTAGGTTTCTGCTTGTTAAAGACTTATATGTTCGCCGTAAGCAGTTTCCTGTTTGCTTGGCATATGCGGTGACAATCCATAAATCGCAAGGTTTAAGTGTAGACAGTGCATTGGTGAATATTGGCAGTTCTGTGTTCAAGGAGGGTATGGCATATGTGGCATTGTCACGAGTTAGAACTTTATCGGGATTGTACTTGATTGATTGTGATGTCACAAACATTTGTGCGGATCTAGATTGTGTTAAGGAATACAATAGGTTAAGAAGAGAGTATGCGCCACATTTGCCTCAATATCCTTTGTTTGAGAAACGTGTGGTAGGCCGGAAACGAAGAAATATTAGTAATAGTAGGGAGGTTGTAGAAAAAAGCCCAAAAGTCGATGAACCGAAAATTGTAAGCAGAAAGAAAACGGATTCTGTTGAAGATGTTGTCGGTTTTCAATTTGAAAACAGTTCTGGTGTCAACTGCTATGCAAATGTAGTGGTTAATGTTCTCTTTTCACTAGAGACTTTAAAAGAACAGATTGTGATCAATTCGGAACAAAGTTTATGCTGTTTGTTGAATTCTGTGTTAGAGAAATGTAGCACTGATCGAACAAAAGTAGAAAGTGTGTCTGAAGTTCGTTATCTGTTAGTTGAATGTTCAGGTCAAACAGACTTCTCTGAAAATAATCAGCAGGATTGTCAGGAGTTTTTAATGTATATGCTTGATGTAATGCAAGATGAGGGTGTAGATGTAGATCACCTGTTTGGGCTTTCTTATCAATGGCAGCATGACTGCGAGAACTGTAAGGTATCAAGTACATCTAGTGTGGACTCAGAAAGATTTATATATTTAACTTTGCCAGACAGTAAATCAGTGTCCTTTAATAAGCTAGTAAAAGCAGCTGATCACAACATGGAGTGTAGCCAATGTAAATCTGAAATGATGTCAACATTATTTATACGAAGATATGGCCAGTATGTCATTTTAATGTTCCAACGATGTAGGCCAGATGGAACAAAATTGACAACTTTAATTAAAAATGTTGTTGCTTCGCAGTTGTCAATATCAGGAAGGACTTTTGTAACTGTAGCAATAATCTATCATGACGGTCCTTCAACAACATCAGGACATTACACTGCTTATTTGAAGTCTACAACGGCTGGTCATTCTGCAACGATTCTGTTGTAACTTTCAAAAAAAAATTGCCGTATGACCTTAAAAATTCTTACCTGGTGTTTTAAAAACCAAAATTTTAGGGAAAGAATCTCGGGATGTGCTCTGAGGAATTTCAAGAGGTTCATGGAGTAGAGGGAATGTAAGTCTGCAATGCTGTCTAGATTATTGGTCCAAACTTTGGATTATAATGTCATTTTAAAAATCCAACTATATAAACCTGATGCAAGTAAGTCTGCTTCATAGTAAGCAGTATCAGTGTCATACGAAATGTAGAACATGAGTGAGGAAGAAGGGGAAGATATTACTAGTCCAGGATTGTGAAAATGATCTTCAACATTTTAATTCTAAAAGTTGCGGAAATGCCAAATGACGGGATTGGCTTACAAGAAATCCAAGAGTTATAAATGGCTCTACCATGATTTGGCCTTGTGGAAACGTGTGGTAGAGAGCGAGAAGTCATTTATTGTATGTAACATATTTCTCAAAACAATGGAGGTTTTCTTTCAGAAAGTGGCGGGCTGAAAGTAATAACAGCACAACAGAGTGTAAGCTGTTCATAGGACATCCTTCGACGTCATGGAAAGTAAGTTAACTTTAAGGAGTTCCGAATTCTGATTTGTTATGTTGTATGGGTTTTTTAAACACAATCATTTTGATTGTGGTTTTTTTTCCCCGCTGTTATATGATGAATACCTTCAAGTCACTGTTTTTAGTGAAATTTGATACATTCTGAGAACAGCAAAAATAAACCATTTAACATGTATAATTAATTCTATACAGTTTGCATTTATGATGTACATTTAGAACTGTGTAGGAGGCATGGAGAAGGAGAGGCTTCTGTAAGTGTCAAAGTTGTTGCATACAGTGCTCACATTCTACGTAGTCTTTCATATGATAGACTACATTCTCACAATGAGATACTTAAGCAAAGGAAACACAGGTGATATGATTGTGGAATTAGCAAAAAAAATTGCACATTTTTCAATTATATTACCTGTGTTTCCAAACATTACACATCACAATTTGTAGATGAGGTTTAGGCCTGTTCCAGGAGACAGAGGAGGTCTGACATTTGTTCAAGAGTGCAGTGGATATGATTTACTTCATTGGTAGGCCTTCACATGTATTTTCTCCTCTGTATTCTTCAACAAGCGTAAATTTGATATGCAACCCTGAGTAGGCCTCACCTTAATCAAACCTTTGTAGAGGCCACACCTTATCGTCATCCTGAATGAATCATTTAACATGTTAGGGACAGATTTATGATAGGTGTATGCCTCTTTTGCGCCACTGTGCGTCACTTTTGTGACGCAGTGGCGGTGGAAAAGAATTGCTATAAGGCGACAAAATTACAAATTGATGCATCTAGGCAGATGTGTCATGCTGTAAAAAAACCGTGCCACATGAAACCGATGCAGCAGTGATGCAAAAGATGCACCATGTTGCAAGATAGGACTCACTTCATCTGCATCAAGATACTGTTAGTTTAAAATGTATATTTTTAGGACTGTGTAGGGGCATGGAGAAGCAGAGGCTTCTGTAAGTGTTAAAGTTGTTGAAAAACTGTTTGTCATTCAATCTTTTCCCTTGTATTTTCTAATTTTTAAAAACATGTTTTAATATTTTTCAAATGTTTGCTCTCTCTTTCACAGATTGAAAGTATAAAAATAACAAATGACCAACTTAAAGACAATTATAAGGTAAATGTTTTGTACTCTTTTCGTTATATTTTTATCACATTTAACTTATATTAGTTCCACTGCTTCATTTCTTTAACCCTTACTTTCCTGCCTTTGCTACTTCCCTCATTCCTTTCTCTATTACTTAATTACTCTACTCGTTCCACTATTTTTCTCAGTCTCTCTCTTCTCATACTTCTTTACTCTTATTCACTCACTCTGTCTCTATTACTGTCACTGTTTCTGACTGATCAAAAAAAAATTTTTAAAAAAAGAATACAGTAAGTATAAGGGAAGGAAACAGACAGTTATGTTAAAAGAAAGACAGCTATAGGGAGTAAACTAGGGATACTGTTACCCGCAATCCACTGCTGATGATGTCACTGACCATGTCATGAATGATGTAATAAGTGGACATGACTTACTTCATTGGTAGGCCTTCACATGTATTATCTCCTCTGTATTCTTCAACAAGCGTAAAATTGATCTGCAACCCTGAGTAGGCCTCACCTTAAACAAACCTCTGGAGAGACCACACCTTATCGTCATCCTGAATTAATTATTTAAAATGTTAGGGACAGATTTATGATATGTGTATGCCTCTTTTGCGCCACTCTGCGTCAGTTTTGTGACGCAGTGGCGGTGCAAAAGATTTGCTATGAGGCGTCAAAATTACAAATTGATGCATCTAGGCAAATGTGTCATGCTGTTTTAAAACCGTGCCACATGAAACCGATGCAGCAGTGATGAAAAAGATGCACCATGTCGCAAGACAGGCCTCACTTGGGGCCATATGTATCAAGCTATGAGAATGCTTTGGCGACATATTTCTGCCGATAAAAGCTGCAAAACATTTATTGCCTATGTTGATGATATGGCTCTATGTTATTTACATTTCTTTGCTGTTTCAATTAATCTTTTTCTGTTATTTTTTGTTTTCTGTTTTCTATTTTTTCTCTGTTATTCCACATGTTTTAATCTTATTTTGAACATTCTCTCACATTCTCCAAGAAACTCTTCTTTGTTATTGTTCTACTCTCTTTTTTTTCTTTCACTTCCTTATCTATTTTGTTTTTCGCAATTATACCCTCTTCCATCTTTTCTTCGGTAAATAGATCTATTAAACAGTATCTCTGGTTTACTCCCTATAGCTGTCTTTCTTTTAACATTAGTCTCTGTTTACTTCCCTTATACTTACTCTTCTTTTTTTTTTAAAAAAAGTTTTTGGTTCGCTCCCAGTTCGCGAACCGGGCAGCGAACGGGGAAGCGAACCAAAAGAAATAGAGCTTGCCAGAGTGCTAAACATTCTAGCAATTTTATTTGAAAGGGGAGGTAGTTCTGAAAAGAACTTTTTTTTTAATGTTTTTGTTGTTTTATATTTTTTTTATTTTTCTGAACATTTTTTGGTTTTTTTGTATTTTTTGAACAGTTTTATGTTTTTTTGTTTTTGATGGAGGGGAAACAACAAAAAACAGGCATTGAAAAGGGCTCAACAGGAGCAAAAAAATAATTACTGTCTGGGGCGGTTAGGGCAATTATGATTTTCATAAGCAACGTTAATTAACGATATGCTCATGTTACCACATGAAAGCAATGCACCGCAATACAAACAGGTAAATTTGATATGTACAAAGTTCTCCTGAATGTTTGGCACGGTTTCCCGTGCCTCTGCTCCTGTCAACGATATTTGTGAAGTTGACCTGGCCACAGGAGTTGTTGTTGGATTATCCTGCAGGTCACGCATCTCTGCCCGGCTGTAGTTCAATGGATGCCACCTGCTCATGTGCCGATGCATGGTATAGTTCCCAAAGCTATACTTTTTATCAGTGCCTCTTGATAACTTGTCTTTACAAATGAGGCAGGTGACATACTTAGCATTTACTTTCTTCTGCCCTCGAGGGAGTGAAAAAAACTGCCAAATGAAACTGGCTTTCCGATGGGAAACCCGGGGCACCTCTTGTAAGAACTGTGGTCCTTCTGTCTCCTCTTCCTCTAGTTCATCCTCTTCCTCCTCTGTGTTGGTGATGAACTGGGGAGGTGGTCCTCTCTTCCCATGAGGAGGTGAAGGTGGTGGTGGGGGTGCACCAGCTGAAGCAACTACTGAAGCCATTGCTCAACTATGAAAAAAGGTCGTTCTCTCACCAAGATGAAAGTCAGAGTGAGGAAAGAAGGAGGGGTTTTCATCATTTGGGAAAAACAATAGTTCTAAACCAATGAAAAGTGTTAATTTTAGATCACATGACCTAGTCTTACATCATTAGGAAACCAAAAGTGAAATGAACCAATGAAAAGTTTTATAAACAAGTCACATGACCTGTTCCGCTCACGTTACGCGGTGCGCGCCGCGCCCCGGATCGCTTCCGGTTCGCGGTCCGGAGCACTTCCGGGAGCGCTAACGCGGCGCGTCATAAGACGCATCACGCGACAACGTGATACGTCACGCTTCCGCGACGCGTCACGATGTTGATTTCTAACGCGGCAGTTGCGCAAACGGAACGTTTACCGGTTCGCGGACTAGGTCCCGGCATCAAGATGAGCTAACGGGAAGCTTCCCGGTTCGCGAACCGGGAGCGAAGAAAAAAAAATATTTTAAAAAAAAAATTATTAATAAGCATATAAAATATATTTTTGGATTTAAAGGAAGAATACATTCTACAGCTACAGATATTAGCTTTTAAAAAACCAATGAAATTCACTGAAAAAACCATAGGTTATAGACCATATATAGTTAGGAATTAGCATTTACAAAACCTTGAAAATTCACTGAAAAAACCATAGGTTATAGACCATATATAGTTAGGGATTAGCATTTACAAAACCTTATTTTACTCGCACAAAACCATTGAAATTCCCATATATAGTTAGTTGCACTAACTATATATCGCGCACCCGCAATCCACTGCTGATGATGTCACATATTACATCATTCATGACATGGTCAGTGACATCACTGATGACATCACTGATGACATCTCAAATGACATCACTGATGACATCACTGATGACATCACTGATGACATCTCATTTGACATTACTTATCACATCACTGATGACATCATTCATGTGATAATGCGATGAACCTCTTCAGACTCTAATATAACATTAGATACACTCAGTGTAAACAGACACTCACAGATTGTCACTCATCTATGGATTTACTCACACACCTAGTCAGTCATGCAAAGAATCAATCACACCTCCATTTCCTCAACTATACAGTTATACACACATTACTTATTCAAACATATACTAACACATATTTACTCTCTTATACAATCCCTGATACAAGCTCACAATGATCCATACAGCCACTCATACATTCACTGGCTCTTATCCACAGTTATTTATATATGTCAACTCTCACATGTACTGTGTTTTACATATATACTTACTTTGACATGTAGCACTGAGATATCCATTCACTCACCAATGCACTCATGCACACAGCCAAGCGCCCATACAGCTGTTTCCACATGCACTTTTGAACCCATACATCTAGTGAATCAACTGCTCACACATCTATGCAAGGAGTCATACACCTCCCAGCCACCCACACACACACTCAGTCTCCCATACAAATACTTGGGCAACCAATCAATAACCCATATAGTTACTCATATAGCTACTGATCAACACAGCAACAGTTTACAGAACAACAGACATAATGATGCACAAATTAAGACAGTTTAGTCACTAACCCATGCACTCAGTGAGACACATTTAATCACTCACTCATACAGTCAGTCATGCACCTACTAAATCCTTCATCCAGACACTTATAAATCCACTCATTCTTCAATATGTAAGACATATTTTAACTTTACAGAAACATACAGTCACTGGATGTTGTCATTTGAGATGTCATCAGTGATGTCATCAGTGATGTCATCAGTGATGTCACTGACCATGTCATGAATGATGTAATATGTGACATCATCAGCAGTGGATTGCGGGTGCGCGATATATAGTTAGTGCAACTAACTATATATGGGAATTTCAATGGTTTTGTGCGAGTAAAATAAGGTTTTGTAAATGCTAATCCCTAACTATATATGGTCTATAACCTATGGTTTTTTCAGTGAATATATATATATATATATATATATATATATTCACTGAAAAAACCATAGGTTATAGACCATATATAGTTAGGAATTAGCATTTACAAAACCTTGAAAATTCACTGAAAAAACCATGGGTTACAGACCATATATAGTTAGGGATTAGCATTTACAAAACCTTAATTTACTCGCACAAAACCATTGAAATTCGCATATATAGTTAGTTGCACTAACTATATATCAAACACAGGTTGCCACAAACTTGAAGAGACCACTCGTGGTGAGAAATCCTTTTGTTTCCGAGATTCACACGAACATTCTGCCCAGCACACAAAAAGCTGCAATGTTCTGCCAAACGCGTTTCGGGCGTTCACCGCCCTTGTTAACTGGCCACAGAGCACACAACAGCAAGCGGGCCACCTGCACACAATATAATGTCCCGCCCCAGTGGGCGTGTGTGCGAGTGCATTATGGTCCTCGTAGTCCGCTCGGAAATAAAATCCTTGTGGATGCTGTTGAATGTCTGAAATAATACACTCCTTCCCAAGTGGGATGCTCACAGTACACAAGGCATCCAGTCCGTGCCAATGTATCCTATCGGAACGGACTCACCACACAACTGCGTCTCTTTGTTACTGACGCTGCTGTCCCGCAAGGCTCTGCGGTGGGGCTCTTCGCGACCTGGACGGGCCGCAAAACATCAAACACAGGTTGCCACAATCTTGAAGAGACCACTCGTGGTGAGAAATCCTTTTAATTCCGAGATTCACACGAACATTCTGCCCAGCACACGAAAAGCTGCAATGTTCTGCCAAACGCGTTTCGGGCGTTCACCGCCCTTGTTCACTGGCCACAGAGCACACAACAGCAAGCGGGCCACCTGCACACAATATAATGTCCCGCCCCAGTGGGCGTGTGTGCGAGTGCATTATGGTCCTCGTAGTCCGCTCAAAAATAAAATCCTTGTGGATGCTGTTGAATGTCTCAAATAATACACTCCTTCCCAAGTGGGATGCTCACAGTACACAAGGCATCCAGTCCGTGCCAATGTATCCTCTCGGAACGGACTCACCACACAACCGCGTCTCTTTGTTACTGACGTTGCTGTCCCGCAAGGCTCTGCGGTGGGGCTCTTCGCGACGTGGACGGGCCGCAAAACATCAAACACAGGTTGCCACAAACTTGAAGACACCACTCGTTGTGAGAAATCCTTTTAATTCTGAGATTCACACGAACATTCTGCCCAGCACACGAAAAGCTGCAATGTTCTGCCAAACGCGTTTCGGGCGTTCACCGCCCTTGTTAACTGGCCACAGAGCACACAACAGCAAGCGGGCCACCTGCACACAATATAATGTCCCGCCCCAGTGGGCGTGTGTGCGAGTGCATTATGGTCCTCGTAGTCCGCTCGAAAATAAAATCCTTGTGGATGCTGTTGAATGTCTGAAATAATACACTCCTTCCCAAGTGGGATGCTCACAGTACACAAGGCATCCAGTCCGTGCCAATGTATCCTCTCGGAACGGACTCACCACACAACTGCGTCTCTTTGTTACTGACGCTGCTGTCCCGCAAGGCTCTGCGGTGGGGCTCTTCGCGACCTGGACGGGCCGCAAAACATCAAACACAGGTTGCCACCAACTTGAAGAGACCACTCGTGGTGAGAAATCCTTTTAATTCCGAGATTCACACGAACATTCTGCCCAGCACACGAAAAGCTGCAATGTTCTGCCAAACGCGTTTCGGGCGTTCACCGCCCTTGTTCACTGGCCACAGAGCACACAACAGCAAGCGGGCCACCTGCACACAATATAATGTCCCGCCCCAGTGGGCGTGTGTGCGAGTGCATTATGGTCCTCGTAGTCCGCTCGAAAATAAAATCCTTGTGGATGCTGTTGAATGTCTGAAATAATACACTCCTTCCCAAGTGGGATGCTCACAGTACACAAGGCATCCAGTCCGTGCCAATGTATCCTCTCGGAACGGACTCACCACACAACCGCGTCTCTTTGTTACTGACGCTGCTGTCCCGCAAGGCTCTGCGGTGGGGCTCTTCGCGACCTGGACGGGCCGCAAAACATCAAACACAGGTTGCCACAAACTTGAAGAGACCACTCGTGGTGAGAAATTCATTTAATTCCGAGATTCACATGAACATTCTGCACGGCACACGAAAAGCTGCAATGTTCTGCCAAACGCGTTTCGGGCGTTCACCGCCCTTGTTCACTGGCCACAGAGCACACAACAGCAAGCGGGCCACCTGCACACAATATAATGTCCCGCCCCAGTGGGCGTGTGTGCGAGTGCATTATGGTCCTCGTAGTCCACTCGAAAATAAAATCCTTGTGGATGCTGTTGAATGTCTGAAATAATACACTCCTTCCCAAGTGGGATGCTCACAGTACACAAGGCATCCAGTCCGTGCCAATGTATCCTCTCGGAACGGACTCACCACACAACCGTGTCTCTTTGTTACTGACGCTGCTGTCCCGCAAGGCTCTGCGGTGGGGCTCTTCGCGACCTGCACGGGCCGCAAAACATCAAACACAGGTTGCCACAAACTTGAAGAGACCATTCGTGGTGAGAAATCCTTTTCATTCCGAGATTCACACGAACATTCTGCCCAGCACACGAAAAGCTGCAATGTTCTGCCAAACGCGTTTCGGGCGTTCACCGCCCTTGTTCACTGGCCACAGAGCACACAACAGCAAGCGGGCCACCTGCACACAATATAATGTCCCGCCCGAGTGGGCGTGTGTGCGAGTGCATTATGGTCCTCGTAGTCCGCTCGAAGATAAAATCCTTGTGGATGCTGTTGAATGTTGGAAATAATACACTCCTTCCCAAGTGGGATGCTCACAGTACACAAGGCATCCAGTCCATGCCAATGTATCCTCTCGGAACGGACTCACCACACAACCGCGTCTCTTTGTTACTGACGCTGCTGTCCCGCAAGGCTCTGCGGTGGGGCTCTTCGCGACCTGGATGGGCCGCAAAACATCATACACAGGTTGCCACAAACTTGAAGAGACCACTCGTGGTGAGAAATCCTTTTAATTCCGAGATTCACACGAACATTCTGCCCAGCACACGAAAAGCTGCAATGTTCTGCCAAACGCGTTTCGGGCGTTCACCGCCCTTGTTCACTGGCCACAGAGCACACAACAGCAAGCGGGCCACCTGCACACAATATAATGTCCCGCCCCAGTGGGCGTGTGTGCGAGTGCATTATGGTCCTCGTAGTCCGCTCGAAAATAAAATCCTTGTGGATGCTGTTGAATGTCTGAAATAATACACTCCTTCCCAAGTGGGATGCTCACAGTACACAAGGCATCCAGTCCGTGCCAATGTATCCTCTCGGAACGGACTCACCACACAACTGTGTCTCTTTGTTACTGACGCTGCTGTCCCGCAAGGCTCTGCGGTGGGGCTCTTCGCGACCTGGACGGGCCGCAAAACATCAAACACAGGTTGCCACAAACTTGAAGAGACCACTCGTGGTGAGAAATCCTTTTAATTCCGAGATTCACACGAACATTCTGCCCAGCACACGAAAAGCTGCAATGTTCTGCCAAACGCGTTTCGGGCGTTCACCGCCCTTGTTCACTGGCCACAGAGCACACTACAGCAAGCGGGCCACCTGCACACAATATAATGTCCCGCCCCAGTGGGCGTGTGTGCGAGTGCATTATGGTCCTCGTAGTCCGCTCGAAAATAAAATCCTTGTGGATGCTGTTGAATGTCTGAAATATTACACTCCTTCCCAAGTGGGATGCTCACAGTACACAAGGCATCCAGTCCGTGCCAATGTATCCTCTCGGAACGGACTCACCACACAACCGCGTCTCTTTGTTACTGACGCTGCTGTCCCGCAAGGCTCTGCGGTGGGGCTCTTCGCGACCTGGACGGGCCGCAAAACATCAAACACAGGTTGCCACAAACTTGAAGAGACCACTTGTGGTGAGAAATCCTTTTAATTCCGAGATTCACACGAACATTCTGCCCAGCACACGAAAAGCTGCAATGTTCTGCCAAATACCTTTCGGGCGTTCACCGCCCTTGTTCACTGGCCAGAGAGCACACAACAGCAAGCAGGCCACCTGCACACAATATAATGTCCCGCCCCAGTGGGCGTGTGTGCGACTACATTATGGTCCTCGTAGTCTGCTCGAAAATAAAATCCTTGTGGATGCTGTTGAATCGAGCGGACTACGAGGACCATATTGCACTCGCACACACGCCCACTGGGGCGGGACATTATATTGTGTGCAGGTGGCCCGCTTGCTCTTGTTTGCTCTGTGGCCAGTAAACAAGGGCGGTGAACGCCCGAAACGCGTTTGGCAGAACATTGCAGCTTTTCGTGTGCTGGGCAGAATGTTCGTGTGAATCTCAGAATTAAAAGGATTTCTCACCACGACTGGTCTCTTCAAGTTTGTGGCAACCTGTGTTTGATGTTTTGCGGCCCGTCCAAGTCGCGAAGAGCCCCACCGCAGAGCCTTGCGGGACAGCAGCGTCAGTAACAAAGAGACGCGGTTGTGTGGTGAGTCCGTTCCGAGAGGATACATTGGCACGGACTGGATGCCTTGTGTACTGTGAGCATCCCACTTGGGAAGGAGTGTATTATTTCAGACATTCAACAGCATCCACAAGGATTTTATTTTCGAGCGCACTACGAGGACCATAATGCACTCGCACACACGCCCACTGGGGCGGGACATTACATTGTGTGCAGGTGGCCCGCTTGCTGTTGTGTGCTCTGTGGCCAGTGAACAAGGGCGGTGAACGCCCGAAACGCGTTTGGCAGAACATTGCAGCTTTTCGTGTGCTGGGCAGAATGTTCGTGTGAATCTCGGAATTAAAAGGATTTCTCACCACGAGTAGTCTCTTCAAGTTTGTGGCAACCTGTGTTTGATACATATATATATATATATATATATTCAATGAAAAAACCATTGGTTTTAGGCCATATATAGTTAGGGATTTGCATTTAGAAAACCTTATTTTACTCGCATAAAACCATTGAAATTCCATATATAGTTATAAGCGCTAACTATATATCGCGCACCCGCAATCCACTGCTGATGATGTCACATATTACATCATTCATGACATGGTTAGTGACATCACTGATGACATCACTGATGACATCTCAAATGACATCACTGATGACATCACTGATGACAACATCCAGTGACTGTATGTTTCTGTAAAGTTAAAATATGTCTTACATATTGAAGAATGAGTGGATGTATAAGTGTCTGGATGAAGGATTTAGTAGGTGCATGACTGACTGATTGAGTGAGTGATTAAATGTGTCTCACTGAGTGCATGGGATAGTGACTAAACTGTTTTAATTTGTGCATCATTATATCTGTTGTTCTACAAACTGCTGCATATGTTGATCAGTAGCTATATGAGTAACTGTATGGGTTATTGATTGGTTGTCCAAGTATTTGTATGGGAAACTGAGTGTGTGTGTATGGGTGGCTGGGAGGTATGTGACTCTGTACATAGATGTGTGAGTAGTTGATTCACTATATGTATAGATTCAAAAGTGCATGTGGAAACAGCTGTATGGGAGGTTGACTGTGCATGAGTGTATTAGTGAGTGAATGGATATCTCAGTGCTACATGTCAAATTAAGTACATATGTAAAACACAGTACATGTGAGAGTTGACATCTATAAATAACTGTGCATAAGAGCCAGTGAATGTGTGAGTGGCTGTATGGATCATTGTGAACATGTATCAGAGATTGTATAAGAGAGTAAAGTAAATATGTGTTAGTATATGTTTGAATAAGTAAGGTGTGTATAACTGTATAGTTGAGAAAATGGAGGTGTGATTGATTTTTGGCATAACTGACTAGGTGTGTGAGTAACTCCATGGATGAGTGACAGTCTGTGACTGTCTCTTTACACTGATTGTATCTAAGGTTATATTAGAGTCTGAAGAGGTTCATGGTATTATCACATGAATGATATCATCAGTGATGTGATCAGTCATGTCAAATGAGATGTTATCAGTGATGTCATCAGTGATGTCATTTGAGATGTCATCAGTGATGTCATCAGTGATGTCACTAACCATGTCATGAATGATGTAATATGTGACATCATCAGCAGTGGATTGCGGGTGCGCGATATATAGTTAGCGCTTATAACTATATATGGAATTTCAATGGTTTTATGCGAGTAAAATAAGGTTTTCTAAATGCAAATCCCTAACTATATATGGCCTAAAACCAATGGTTTTTTCATTGAATTTTCAAGGTTTTGTAAATGCAAATTCCTAACTATATATGGACTATAACCTATGGTTTTTTCTGTGAATTTCAATGGTTTTTTAATAGCAAATATCAAAAGCTGTCAAATGTCAAGTACGTGATAGGTAAAAACGTTTTCGTGTTTATGCACGCTGATGTGCTTTGAACACTACCCCCCCCCACTCCCCTCTTTTCTCTTAGTAGTACTCTCTCTTTGCAGATAGTGAACGGTAGTTAACGCAGACCTTTACCCCTGTTGTAATCCGTCGTACCTGCTTGTCTCTCCATTTGATTGATTATTATCCAAGCATTTACTGTTTTACAATTGGTTCTCTTTGGATCATTCTCTATTTACAAACAAGCACAAAGTCGCAATACTCTGTTTAGTCTTTGCAGATAGTGAAAAATCGTGTAAAAAAATAAAAGTAATCGAGCAAAATCAGTAGACCACTAATTCGATCTCTTTTTGACCTCGGTAAAATACAAACATTAGGAACAACCCTTCATGAGAAATACGAAAATAGTGAAATGAACTGAGCTCCACACCATGAGGGCTGCAAGACAGCTCGACTCCGCCACCCACACCGCCCAAAATAACGACAAACCCTATGCAAATATTATAAATATACACAACACACCAGCAAAGAAACAGAGTAAAACATTTTATTAAATAACTATTTACATAACTATTTTATTCTTTTTATTGCCCGATCCGGCTAGCTCAATCAATCGAGCATGAAACTCATGCACTGATAGCAAGCGTTGAGAGTTTGTAGAACGATGGCTTCAGATTTTCCACATACGGTGTAGTAGCGCGAACTGGGAGGGGGCGTTTGGATTCTACCCCTTCCCCAAATAAGATTTTCATACGTGAATGTTCGTTCATGCTTTTTGTCCCTGAGTTGCTTCCATGTCACTGCCTTACAGAAATGGCATAAGTCCTGGTTGTTGAGTGCCATACTTCAGAGTTCTAAGCAGCTCTTGTAACACTGTTTAAACCTTATTTGCACCTGCTGCAGCTTCACTATTCAAAGTAAGTGGGGTCCATTTGTGGACCTGACTGCATTGGAAAACAATGTGATACGGTGCCTCCCTAAACCGCTTGACGGAGGCCCCCGAGGGGCGGTGAGATGGCGCGGACTGAGAGGGGGCGCTTGGCTCCTGCCCCCTCCCCAAGTCGTGTTGCCCTGGTGAGGCCTGAGATCGCCCCCGGCATAGGCGGCCGGCTCCCGGGGTCCGGCGGAATTTTTTCCCTTTTGAAGAATCTTCCATTCTGGACCTTGTCCCACAATCCGTTTGACCTGAAGACACGCTGTCGTGGGGCGCCCCTTTACCATTTTAGTTGCCATTCCGCCCGCTTTTGGTACTCTGTGCCTCTTCCGCCATTCAGCTGTTTACCGCCCGCTCTTGCGACTACAACGTCTCGCTCACCATATAGTTGAGTTGCTCCCGCTCTTAAGATTTAACCGAACTTTTTGGACTGCTGAAAGCGGTTGTATTCCGACCGCTGGTTGGTGGAGACATTTTGACTATATTCTGGACCTGCATTGTCACGTAATGCGTCATATGACGCGACGCGTTAGCGCACCCGGAAGTGCTCCGGTGCGCAAGGCGCAGCTTCCCGGAAACGATCCAGAGCGCGCCGCGCAGCGCGTAACGTAAGCATAACAGGTCATGTGACTTGTTAATAAAACTTTTCATTGGTTCATTTTACTTTTCTTTTCCTAATTATGTAAGACTAGGTCATGTGACCTAAAAATAACACTTTTCATTGGATTAAAACATTTTTTTTCCCAAACGATGAAAGCCCCACCTTGTTTCTGGATGTTTCAGACTGAAGCTGGCGTCACCATGAGAGCACCACCATCTCGTAGCTCCATCGTGGCCATTCCGCAAGCAATCATGGCAGCCGCTCCCCACCGGAAGCCTGCGGGAGTCGACGGCCCCCAAGACTTTTGTACAATCTTCAAGGCTGAGGGGACGCTTTCGAGAATGGAACCCAAGCCCTGGCAGACAAGCGTCCGAGTTCCAAGGTGTCCCAGGGCCATTTTACTGGACCAGGCCCAAATCCGAAGAGCCGGCCGCCATTTTAAGAGTCCTGTGGAAGCCGCCTATCGCTGCACCGCAAGAGTGGGAGCAACTCAACTACATGGTGAGCGAGACGCTGTAGCCGTAAGAGCGGGCGCTAAACAGCTGAATGGCGGAAAAGGCACAGTGTAGCAAAAGCGGGCGGAATGGCGACTGAAACGATAAAGGGGCGCCCCACTACAGCAGACAAGCCTCCGCCATGTGCTTCAAAACTGCATATGTATCTTGTGATATCAAGGTTGGGCAACCAGTACACAACAAGCAGTTACGAGTCCCATTTACACTGGCGCCATTTTGGGCCCGTCTGGGCAGGTCCAGGATCTACTGAAACATAACAAATGAGGCTGACGTCTCTGAAGCAGTTGACGAACAGCAGGACATAGCAAATAAACATGAACTCTCTAAAGCTGTTAACTCACTGCAGGACAAAACAAGTGAACCTGAAACCTCTGGAATAATTGTCGCTCAAAAGAACAACACACAAAACTCTGTAGAGCCTGAAGAAAAAAAAACAGAAGGGCACTGTAGTTTCAGACACACTTAACACTAATGACTAAACAAAGATATTGTCTGTTTATGAAGCAGTTATCATCTTGACAGAATTGACAAAGAAGTGTACAGACACCAATGCTATTAAGAAACACAAGGAAATCCTAACGCATCAGCATTCTCGGAAGAGGTTGACACAGATAACATCTTAAGGAACAAAGAAAGACCTGTTCACTCTTGACACCCCAGGTGCTGTGTATGTTGCACTATAGTGCTGCATCGAGAAAACGGACAACCCTATTGATGTGGATTTTTCATTATTGATTATTGTAAAGAAATGGCGACTCCCCCCTTTAGCAGATTAGCTAAATGTTTGCGTAATTTAGGCATAAAAGTTATATTATTGTTGTTGTTGTTGTTATCGTTATAGTTCTGGTTAATTTCAAAAAATGGTTAAATATATTTACAGTTTTTGTTGCGTTCGTTATATTTAAATGTTAATAAAGTTTTAAAATCTAACTTTGTTGGAGTGCTATATATGTTTAAAAAATCGGGTGAATGGGGCCTTGAATCGGGTTATTGTCATGTGTGGGCTTTGCAAGTGTACTGCTACAAGATCGGACATTTCAAACTCAAATGCACGTTCTTTTTCTTACCTTTCCGAAGCATGGAGCGCAATAGCAGGCAGAGAAAGGGTGATGCACGTGTTGAACACTGCCTGGCCTGGCAAGTTGCTGGCAGTGCCCCCCCGCCCGCTCCTGAAAGAGGGCACACACACACCGCCGCCCCGAGTACTTCACAAATCTTTAAAAGACCATGCGCTTGTTCATGAGGCTTAAATGGTTTATCACCCCTTCTAGAACCCCTGCATCGACCCTCTGACGTTTCCTGGAAGAATTAGCACGTAACACAATACCAAGCCCTGTCAGCTGAAACCCCCGAGAAATCAGGGGGAATATTATCAAGGGGGTTTATTTCCGCTTTTTTGGCTTTAAAAGCCAAAAAAAAAAGAGATAAAATTATCTCCCTATTACCAAGCTGTCGCTAACACCAGTTAGTGACAGCTAAAAGGAGATAGCGACCATCTTGGGCCCCGCTTTGCATATCAGTGATATTTATCACTAATGACATGCAAAGTGGGCGTGCCAAGATTTTAGCGACTGGAAACAGTCCCTAACCATCGCTATCTCCTATTACCAACTTTTGGAGATATTCGCGCTAAGCGCTAATATCTCCAAAACCTAACACCTGCCCTGAGCAGTTTTAGCCATGTTATCCAATGGGAAGTGGATAACATGGCTAAGAGCATTTGCTGGATAATGCATGAATATCGCTGACTTTTCAACGATATTCATGCATTGCGGCCGTTTTTTATCGCATTTGCGATAAACCTTGCTAATAGCAAGGTTTATGTGCGATAAAATTCGCCGAAGTGCGGCGATAATTTTTGTCTCTAAACAAGTTAGAGACAAAAATTATCGCTAGTTGTTGGTAATAAGCCCCCGGGTTTTTCCTTGCAGGAATCGGGAAGCGAAAGACTAGCACTGAAATCAGTAGTCTCACGCCTGAATCGGGAGGGTTGGCATGTCTGGATACTCTACAGCTGGGGCCATAAACTACATCCGCAGGGCTAGGTGATAGCCTAGGTTCGGCCTGGACAATCGGACACAGAGGAAGAGGAGTGTCAGAGGGTGCGGTAGTGAATAGGGTGAAAGGGAGGTGTCGGGCGGGCACAGGGTGTGATTCTCAGAGAAGAGCAGCGCAGATGGGGGGAAGTATATGGCCCATGCATGAGAGAGAGAGCGGGGGTGACCAGTGCGTGGGGGAGATGCTTGCGAGGGTGGGGAGCCATGCTGAGGATCGGCGGCGTGCAGAGAGTGGCCCTGGTCAAGGCATCTAAAATGGCTGCCGGGCACGACAAAATTGTGGCATTGGACAAAAACGCAAGATGGCGCAGACAATGTTTATCAATAAGGATTCATTTATAACAAAATATTTACTCGCAGTGACAAAATGGTGGTCAACACTTCCTGATTTCCATCGAATCAAACGTTAACAAACGTCACGCAGCAAAAAAAAAAAAAGCTCACGCACAGAGCAGTTTTTAGCCATGTTATCCAATGGAAGGTGGATAACATGGCTAAGAGCATTTGCTGGATAATGCATGAATATCGCTGACTTTTCAGCGATATTCATGCATTGTGGCCGATGTGCGGCGATAATTTTTATCTCTAAACAATTAAAACGAAGCACAAAATGGCGAATTCCCGTTTCGCTACCAGTTTGCGGCCCAGTTCGCGGCCCGTGAGCGCTTCTACCGTGAAAAATCATTTTTTTTTTATTTTCCCCACGGGACCCTTTAATAACCCCAACAACATTCCTAGGGGGTCAAGAGGGGTATACCTTGCCCCCTTTCAATAAATTCCCCCTTCGTTTTTCACCTCTTCTTCTCTCTCGATCCTACCGAGAGATAAGATGGCGGCCGCTCCGGACTGTTTAGAATGTTGACAGACACCGGAGAGCCAATCAGCTTTCTGCGCGCAAAGTTCCGTTTTGCGAAAAGTAAGCGGACCGGAGCGCAGCCCGGAGCGCTGTTACAGATATATATCTTGTTTTGAACGTTAATTTCTCAAAAACTACTGGAGCACATATATTGAGACCTAGCAAAGGCACATCGGGCTAACAGTCCCTACAATTTTGCCAAGTTTCGTGCAAATCCATTCAGCCGTTCGAGCTAAAAGTGAGTCCAACCGCCCTATGGAAAAATAAATGGGAAAAACGCGTTTTGGGACCCCCCTTTTTTCTCAGCCCCCCCTTGACGAAACCCCACCAAATTTTCAGGGGCTGCTCAGAAACGACATGTGCCATTTTCCTGAAAATTTCAGCCGATTCCGTCCACAAACGCCAAAGTTATTAGACATAGAATTTTCAAAAATCCCATAGGGAATTAATCCTAACTATATATACCTACTGGCGATAGCCAGTAGGTAATATATACATATATTACCTACTGGCGGTCGCCAGTAGGTATATATAGTTAGGATTTTTTCTCTATGGGACTTTTGAAAATTCTATGTCTAATAACTTTGGCGTTTGTGGACGGAAGCGGCTGAAATGTTCAGGAAAATGGCACATTGTGTTTCTGAGCAGCCCCTGAAAATTTGGGGGGGTTTCGTCAAGGGGGGGCCGAGAAAAAAGGAGGGTCCCAAACCGCGTTTTTCCCATTCATTTTTCCATAGGGCGTTTGGCCTCACTTTTAGCTCGAACGGCTGAATGGATTTGCACGAAACTTGGCAAAATTGTAGGGACTGTTAGCCCGATGTGCCTTTGCTAGGTCTCAATATATGTGCTCCAGTGGATTTTGAGAAATTAACGTTTTAAAAAACAGATATATCTGTGACAGCGTCCCGGTTAGCGCTCCGGTTCGCGTACTTTTCGCGTTACGGAACTTTGCGAAACGAAGCTGATTGGCTCTCCGGTGTCTGTCAACATTCTAAACAGTCTGGAACGGCCGCCATCTTGTCTCTCGGTAGGATCGAGAGACAAGAGGAGGAGAAAAACGAAGGGGGAATTTAATGAAAGGGGGCAAGGTAGACCCTTCTTAACCCCCTAGGAATGATGTTGGGGTTATTAAAGGGTCCCGTGGGGCAAATAAAAAAAATTAGATTTTTCGCGGTAAAAGCGCTTTTCCGGTTCTCGAACTGGGTAGCGAACCGGGTCGCGAAACGGGAATTCGCCATTTTGTGTTTCGTTTTAATTAAATTACAAGATGGAGGAAAAACAATGTAAGAAATGGGTATAAGGGGGTACGGGAGACGTATCCTGACCCCCTATGTTTTCTGAGGGTGGCTGAGGATGCTCATATATGTTGATACATGTCTTCCAGCGGCTGCGCGTGAGCGTTTTTTTTTTTTTTTTGCTGCGTGACGTCTGTTAACGTTCGATTCGAAGGAAATCAGGAAGTGTTGACCGCCATTTTGACACTGCGAGTAAATATATTGTTAAAAATAATTGTTATAAATTAATCCGTATTGATAAACATTGTCTCTGCCATCTTGCCTTTTTTCCAATGCCACACTTTTGTCGTGCACGGCAGCCATTTTAGATGCCTTGACCAGACCCACTCTCTGCACGCCGCCGATCCTCAGCATGGCTCCCCCACCCTCGCAAGCATCTCCCCCACGCACTGGTCACCCCCGCTCTCTCTCTCATGCATGGGGCATAAACCTCCCCCCATCTGCGCTGCTCTTCCCTGAGAATCACACCCTGTGCCCGCCCGACACCTTCCTTTCACCCTATTCACTACCGCACCCTCTGACACTCCTCTTCCTCTGTGTCTGATTGTCCAGGCCGGTCCCAGGCTATCACCTAGCCCTGTGGATGTAGTTTATGGCCCCAACTGTAAAGAATCACCCCTCTTCAAAGGAGTTACAGTAGATCAAGGCCCCCACCCCATGAGATCCGTCACACCACACGCGTTCCTACTATCTGATAACGATCCTGTATTGTGATTGGGGAGGGGATTCTCACTGTGAGGGTGTGTGGGACCGAGCCTGAAGCGGAAGATTCCAGGGATGCCTTTTTGTACATCAAAGTCTTCACAATTATGTGTCACATTAAAAATATATAGCACTCCAACAAAGTAGTAGGATTATAACACTTTAATAACTTATAAATATATACAACGCTCCAACAAAATAAACACGTTAAAAATTTTTTTTAAACAAAGCAACAATGGGCTGCATTGGTCTGTCTTTTAGTCGGCAAAATCCGTCTGCCTGTGAGGTGGCGTCAGTAGCGGTCCGTTGTGCGAATAGGCCGAAGGCAGCACAACGCGCCGAGATCCGCACGGCACCCAGGTGATGTCCAGTAAGTTGCCGCACTGGTCTTGGCATCCTACAATGCTGCGCCGAAAAACGGCGTGGGGCGCCCCGGGGGGGGGGGAGGGGGCGCGAACGGGCCTCCCCAGGTGGAGGCTCCTCTGCTGCAGTGGGGCGCCCCTTTACCGTTTCAGTCGCCATTCAGCTGTTTACCGCCCGCTTTTGCTGCACTGTGCCTCATTGGTGGAGACATTTTGACTATATCCTGGACCTGCCCGGCCTCGCCCAAAATGGCGCCGGTATAAATGGGACTCGTAACTCCTTGTTGTGTACTGGTTGCCCAACCTTGATATCACAAAATACGTATGCAGTTTTGAAGCACATGGCGGGCGGGGACGAGTACTGATTGAACATTTGGACATCCCTATTGATATTAAGTTCTGATGTGTTATTGATTACTGTACTATTGAAAGTTCGAATTAACGTCACCTATGGTACTTGCCCGCAAATGTATATCTAGATAATTTTATTGTAACTGGCCCTGTCGTACTTTAATTATAAAATGTACGTCCACCGATTCCGCAACTGTTAGACACCTTAGTTCTTGCAACCTAATGGCCCGCCCGTTACGTTCTTCTACAGTGTAAATGTCCCCTCATCATATACAATTCCAGTTTGCTCCGTGGCCGGCCCACGTGGTTATAGGCTCGTATTTGTATACTGACATTTTCACACTAAAGGTTTTTAAAACAAAACATGGTAGTAGTACCTAGATTGGTAAAGTTTTGACTAATAGCCACTGTTTTCGAATCAGTAAAAGGCAAGTGAAATAAAGCAGCCCGATTACATGACGGTTAAAAGGTATAATACGCAGGAACGCAGTAAAGATAAATGGTCAAGGGCTGTTGTGTTTTCTACTCCTGCAACATAAAGTGATCGATAAGAATCCAATATTCATGCCTATCAGCGACTAAGACAGCAGGCCGAGCCTCTTTTGTTCAACGGCTCCCTCATGGAACAAAGAAACGCCCTTTTTCTCGAAATTGGAATATTTTACATGCAGGACAGTTGTAAATTTCTAAGGAAAATACATTAGCCTGGAACATTGTTAGTGATAAACTGTAAATGCATCTGGGTCCTTTGCTTTACAAGTCAGAGTGAGAAAAAAAAAGGTGGGGCTTTCATCATTTGGGAAAAAAAAATGTTCGAAAGCAATGAAAAGTGTTATTTTTAGGTCATATGACCAAGCCTTCCATCATTAGAATAACAAAAGTAAAATGAACCAATGAAAAGTTTTATTAACAAGTCACATGACCTGTTATGCTTACGTTACGCGCTGCGCGCCGCGCTCTGGATCGCTTCCGGGAAGCTGCGCCTCGCGCACCGGAGCACTTCCGGGTGCACTAACGCAGCGCGTCATATGACGCATTACGCGACAACGCAGGTCCAGAATATAGTCAAAATGTCTCCACCAACCAGCGGTTGGAACACAACCCCTTTCAGTAGTCAAAAAAGTTCTGTTAAATGACAACAGAAGGGACAGGCAACAAGAACCATCAGTCAAAGAGGGGAGGGAAATTTCTTCTCTACCGGGTCACGTTGGGGCTCCACCGGAAGTGATCGAATTGGTAGTCTACAGTGTTTCTGGATGTTTCAGACTGACGCTGGCGTCAGCATGAGAGCACCACCATCTCGTGGCTACGTCGTGGCCATTCCGCGAGCAATCATGGCAGTCGCTCCCCACCGGAAGTCTACGGAAGTCGGGGGTCCCGGTGACTGTTGTAGAATCTTCAAGGCTGACGGGACTCTTTTGGGAATGGGGCCCTTGCCCTAGCAGTCAAGCGTCCGAGTTCCACGGTTGCCCAGAGCCATCTTTGCAGGCCAGGCGCCATTTCGTGAGCTCCGTAGCAGCCGCCTGTCGCTGTACCGCAAGATTGGGTGCAATTCCGTTGGATGGCGGGTGAGATGTTGTAATAGCAAGAGCAGGCGCAATTCATCTGGCCGAGCGAGGCACTGTGTCGCAAGAGCGGGCGCAACTCAGCTTGTCGAGTGAAGCGCTGGGGTGTAGCTGAGAAACCTCCACCTGGGGAGGTGGGGGAGGCTCGTTCGCGCCGCCTCTCCCTTCTAGTGCACCCCACGCTGTCTCCTGGCGCAGGTATATGTGATGGTCGGACCAGGGCACCGCAGGACGTGTCTTCAGGTCAAACGGATTGTGGGACAAGGTGTGGAGCAGGCGCAATTATCTCGGGGGCCTCCGTCAAGCGGTTCAGGGAGGCACCGCATCACATTGTTTTCCAATGCAGTCAGGTCCACAAACAGCCCCCACTTACTTTGAGAATAGTGAAGCTGCAGCAGGTGCAAATAAGCTTCAGACAGTGTTACAAGCGCTGCTCGGAACCCTCAACTATGGCACCCAACATCCAGGACTTATGCCATTTGTGCAAGGCAGTGACATCGAAGCATCTCAGGGACCAAGCAACATACTATATCCAGAGTCCTTACCACAACGTCTGCCTTCCTTCTTACCTAGTTATTGTTCTTTCACTCCCACTCCAGGCTTTTAGTCTGTGGATGGAAAACCATGAACCTACACTCACCTATGAAAATCTTACTATTGATGGTTGATTTTGAGCCCCAAATACAAAGGCTTGTTTGGATCGATGTTGCAGCAGGCTGCCATGTAAATAGATATTTAATAAAACGTTTTACCCTGTTACTTGTTGATTTTGAGTCCCAAATACAAAGGCTTGTTTGGATCGATGTTGCAGCAGGCTGCCATGTAAATAGTTATTTAATAAAACGTTTTACCCTGTTACTTTGCTGGTGTGTTGTATATATTTATAATATTTGCATAGGGTTTGTCGTTATTTTGGGTGGGGTGGGCGGCGGAGCCGAGCTGTCTTGCAGCCATCATGGTGTCGAGTTCAGTTCCTCTCACTAGTTTCGTATTTCTCATGAGGGGTTGTTCATAATGTTTCTATTTTAGCGAGGTCAAAAAGAGATCCCATTAGTGGCCTATTGATTTTGCTTGATTCCTCTTGTTTTTTTAACGATTTTTCACTATCTGCAAAGACTAAACAGAGTATTGCGACTCTGTGCTTGTTTGTAAATAGAGAATGAACCAAAGAGAACCAATTCCAAAACAATAAATGCTAGGATAACAATCAATCAAATGGAGAGGGAAGCAGGCACGACGGATTACAACGGGGGCAAAGGCCTGTGTTACCTACCCTTCACTATCTGCAAAGAGAGAATACTCCTAAAAGAAAAGAGGGGGGGGGCAGCGTTCAAAGCACATCAGCGTGCATAAACACGAAAATGTTTTTAACTACCACGTACTTGACATTTTACAGCTTTTGATATTTGCTATTAAAAAACCATAGAAATTCACTGAAAAAAACATAGGTTATAGACCATATATAGTTAGGAATTAGCATTTACAAAACCTTGAAAATTCACTGAAAAAACCATGGGTTATAGACCATATATAGTTAGGAATTAGCATTTACAAAACCTTATTTTACTCACACAAAACCATTGAAATTTCATATATAGTTAGTTGCACTAACTATATATCGCGCACCCGCAATCCACTGCTGATCATGTCACATAATACATCATTCATGACATGATCAGTGACATCACTGATGACATCACTGATGACATCTCAAATGACATCACTGATGACATCACTGATGACATCTCATTTGACATTACTGATCACATCACTGATGACATCATTAATGTGATAATACGGTGAACCTCTTCAGACTCTAATATAATCTTAGATACACTCAGAGTAAATAGACACTCACAGACTGTCACTCATCCATGGAGTTACTCACACACCTAGTCAGTCATGCAAAGAATCAATCACACTTCCATTTCCTCAACTATACAGTTATACACACCTTACGTCACGCAGCAAAAAAAAAAAAGCTCACGCGCAGCCACTGGAAGACAAGTATCAACATATATGAGCCTCCTCAGCCACCCTCAGAAAACATAGGGGGTCAGGATACGTCTCCCGTACCCCCTTATACCCATTTCTCACATTGTTTTTCCTCCATCTTGTAATTTAATTAAATCGAAACACAAAATGGCGAATCCCGTTTCGCGTCCCGGTTCGCGAACCGGAAAGCACTTCTACCGCAAAAAAATCAATATTTTTTTATTTGCCCCACGGGACCCTTTAATAACCCCAACATCATTCCTAGGGGGTCAAGAAGGGTCTACCTTGCCCCCTTTCATTAAATTCCCCCTTCGTTTTTCTCCTCCTCTTGTCTCTCGATCCTACCGAGAGACAAGATGGCGGCCTCTCCGGACTGTTTAGAATGTTGACAGACACCGGAGAGCCAATCAGCTTCGCTACGCAAAGTTCCGTTACGCGAAAAGAACGCGAACTGGTGCGCTACCCGGGACGCTGTCACAGATATATCTGTTTTTTTAAACATTAATTTCTCAAAATCCACTGGAGCACATATATTGAGACCCAGCAAAGGCACATCGGGCTAACAGTCCCTACAATTTTGCCAAGTTTCGTGCAAATCCATTCAGCCGTTCGAGCTAAAAGTGAGGCCAAACGGCCTATGGAAAACTCAATGTTAAAAACGCGTTTTGGGACCCCCCTTTTTTCTCAGACGCCCCTTGACGAAACCCCCCCAAAGTTTCAGGGGCTGCTCAGAAACAAAATGTGCCATTTTCCTGACAATTTCAGCCGATTCCGTCCACAAACGCCAAAGTTATTAGACATAGAATTTTCAAAAGTTACATAGAGAAAAAAATCCTAACTATATATACACCTACTGGCGACCGCCAGTAGTTAATATATATATATATATATATATATATATATATATATATATATATTCACTGAAAAAACCATAGGTTATAGACCATATATAGTTAGGAATTCGCATTTACAAAACCTTATTTTACTCACACAAAACCATTGAAATTCCATATATAGTTAGTTGCACTAACTATATATCGCGCACCCGCAATCCACTGCTGATGATGTCACATATTACATCATTCATGACATGGTCAGTGACATCACTGATGACATCACTGATGACATCTCAAATGACATCACTGATGACATCACTGATGACAACATCCAGTGACTGTATGTTTCTGTAAAGTTAAAATATGTCTTACATATTGAAGAATGAGTGGATGTATAAGTGTCTGGATGAAGGATTTAGTAGGTGCATGACTGACTGTATGAGTGAGTGATTAAATGTGTCTCACTGAGTGCATGGGTTAGTGACTAAACTGTCTTAATTTGTGCATCATTATGTCTGTTGTTCTGTAAACTGTTGCATGTGTTGATAAGTAGCTATATGAGTAACTATATGGGTTATTGATTGGTTGCCCAAGTATTTGTATGGGAGACTGAGTGTGTGTGTGGGTGGCTGGGAGGTGTATGACTCTGTGCATAGATGTGTGAGCAGTTGATTCACTAGATGTATGGTTTCAAAAGTGCATGTGGAAACAGCTGTATGGGCGGTTGACTGTGTGCATGAGTGTATTGGTGAGTGAATGGATATCTCAGTGCTACATGTCAAAGTAAGTACATATGTAAAACACAGTACATGTGAGAGTTGACATATATAAATAACTGTGCATAAGAGCCAGTGAATGTGTGAGTGGCTGTATGGATCATTGTGAACTTGTATCAGGGATTGTATAAGAGAGTTAATATGTGTTAGTATATGTTTGAATAAGTAAAGTTTGTATAACTGTATAGTTGAGGAAATGGAGGTGTGATTGATTCTTTGATTGACTGACTAGGTGTGTGAGTAACTCCATGGATGAGTGACAGTCTGTGAGTGTCTGTTTACACTGATTGTATCTAAGGTTATATTAGAGTCTGAAGAGGTTCATCGTATTATCACATGAATGATATCATCAGTGATGTGATCAGTAATGTCAAATGAGATGTCATCAGTGATGTCATCAGTGATGTCATTTGAGATGTCATCAGTGATGTCATTTGAGATGTCATCAGTGATGTCATCAGTGATGTCACTGACCATGTCATGAATGATGTAATATGTGACATCATCAGCAGTGGATTGCGGGTGCGCGATATATAGTTAGTGCAACTAACTATATATGGAATTTCAATGGTTTTGTGTGAGTAAAATAAGGTTTTGTAAATGCGAATTCCTAACTATATATGGTCTATAACCTATGGTTTTTTCAGTGAATTTTCAAGGTTTTGTAAATGCTAATTCCTAACTATATATGGTCTATAACCTATGGTTTTTTCAGTGAATTTTCAAGGTTTTGTAAATGCTAATTCCTAACTATATATGGTCTATAGCCTATGGTTTTTTCAGTGAATATATATATATACATACATATATAAACATATATCATCTGTATATCTATATAAATACAAACATAAATGCATGCATACATATACTTATATGCATTTTAGGGTTGTTAGGGCGTTTTCGTGTGTATTATGTTGCTTTTTTAGGGCTTTTGGGTCAATTAAGTAGGGTTCCCGGAGCCTAGGGCTGAGGGGCCGGTTCAGTTTCGTGCGTATTGGTGTTGGCAAGGTTTTGAGGGATTTTGGCGGTTTTTGGTCGAGATTTGGCCGTTTTATGGCTTTTTTTGTGTTTGCGGGGGGCGCGTATTCGGGTTGAAATTCGTCCCCGTTCCAGTGGATGGATTGGGCTGATTTTTGGTGAGATGTTAGGGAATCGCTGGAACTAGTTTCCAGACAAGTTTGAAGCGGATCGGAGCAGTGGAAGTGCTTTAAAGAGCAATTTTTGTGCGGAGTAGCGAATTGTCATGTTATTCAATGGGAGTTTTTGGTGCGCATGGAGAAGGTGAATTTGGGGTGTTCCAGTTGCGCTAGAGGGACGGGGCTTGGGTGAGCTGTAGGGAGAGTGGATCGGCAGGTGTGCCGAATTTTTGGGATTTGTTGGCCGAAGGGAAGGGTGTGATTGGGCAAAGTCGATTTGGTGAAAACGGTGCGTTATTTACATGAAAGTTGAAAAAACACTAATAAAAGCAAAGCTAAAAAGCCACCTCATTACAAACAGAATGGCTTTAACTTAAACGAGGGCAAGATCTATTGCATTTTCAATGCTTGTTTACTTTGGTTCCATCAAGAAGGCATTCAGATGTGTCACACATTTGCCATAAATTCTGAATGTTAGCACTCTAGTTGCACATTAGATCACTGTAGTAAAGCTACTGCTCACCAGGGACGTCTGCTGCTGGTATTCAAAGTGCATGTTTCAGTCTGCATGTCAGAATTTTTTTAATGAAATAGAAGAGGATTTGAGAAGTCACTCAAAATGATCCCTAATTTTTCTTTCTGAAGCACTAATCATACTTTCTATGGCAAAATTAACCCCCTCATGTTGTTCCTTTTTAAATTGAGTGTCTTCAGACTTACCACTTCATTCCAATCAAGATGGCTTCTGGTGTGCCATACTTTTGTCATAAGTAAGACTGTTAGCGCTCTAGTTGTTCTTTAGAACACTCTGGGACATTCTGTCATTGGGCTATACTTGGGGTACATCTGGGTGATATTTGGGCTACATTTAGGCTCTTTTGTCTCTGGTGGCCATCTTGCGAGACTATGTCAGAATTTTTTAATGAAATTGAAGAGGGTTTGAGAAGTCACTCAAAATGTGCCCTAATTTTTCTTTCTGCAGCACTAATCATAATTCATATGGCAAAATATACCCCCTCATTTTGTTCCTTTTTAAATTAAATGTTTTAAGAGTTACCACTTTATTCCAATCAAGATGGCTTCAGGTGTGCCATACCTTTGTAATAAGTAGGACTGTTAGCGCTCTAGTTGTTCTTTAGAACACTCTGGGACATTCTGTCATTGGGCTATACTTGGGCTACATCTGGGTGATATTTGGGCTACATTTGGGCTCTTTTGTCTCTGGTGGCCATTTTGGGAGACTGCATGTCAGAATTTTTTAATGAAATAGAAGAGGATTTGAAAAGTCACTCAAAATGTGCCCTAATTTTTCTTTCTGCAGCACTAATAATACCTTCTATTGCATAATATACCCCCTCATTTTGTTCCTTTTTAAATTAAATGTCTTAAGAGTTACCACTTTATTCCCATCACGATGGCTCCAGGTGTGCTATACCTTTGTAATAAGTAGGACTGTTAGCGCTCTAGTTGTTCTTTAGAACACTCTGGGACATTCTGTCATTGGGCTATACTTGGGCTACATCTGGGTGATATTTGGGCTACATTTGGGCTCTTTTGTCTCTGGTGGCCATTTTGGGAGACTGCATGTCAGAATGTTTTAATGAAATAGAAAAGGATTTGAGAAGTCACTCAAAATGTGCCCTAATTTTTCATTCTGCAGCACTAATCATACTTTCTATGGCAAAATATACCCCCTCATGTTGTTTCTTTTTAAATTAAATGTTTTAAGAGTTACCACTTTATTCCAATCAAGATGGCTTCAGGTGTGCCATACCTTTGTAATAAGTAGGACTGTTAGCGTTCTAGTTGTTCTTTAGAACACTCTGGGACATTCTGTCATTGGGCTATACTTGGGCTACATCTGGGTGATATTTGGGCTACATTTGGGCTCTTTTGTCTCTGGTGGCCATTTTGGGAGACTGCATGTCAGAATGTTTTAATGAAATAGAAAAGGATTTGAGAAGTCACTCAAAATGTGCCCTAATTTTTCATTCTGCAGCACTAATCATACTTTCTATGGCAAAATATACCCCCTCATGTTGTTTCTTTTTAAATTAAATGTTTTAAGAGTTACCACTTTATTCCAATCAAGATGGCTTCAGGTGTGCCATACCTTTGTAATAAGTAGGACTGTTAGCGCTCTAGTTGTTCTTTAGAACACTCTAGGAGGCTGCAGTAGAACACAAAGGAATCAACTGACAGTCTCTGTCCTTGTTGGATGTACATGTTTTACTGAGAATGTCAGACTTCATTTTCACATGACTGAGAAAGATAATGTGAATTTACAGAAAATATGCTTTCAGTTTAGCTTATAGATCCCCTTCCAAACCACTGTGGGAAAATCATGAGATATTAGTTTTCTTTCAAACAATATTCATGATATCACAGCAGAAGGTTTTTTCACATGGTAAAATCACCTTAGAACCCACCACAATTCCTAAAACGAGTATGGTACCATCAACAAATGATTTATAATGTAACTAAAGTCCTAAAACCCTCTATTAACTACAATGCTTTTTAATGAGGTGCTATCATGTATATTGGTCCCAAGATGGCTGCCAACACTTCTTGGATGAAGTGCTGACAGCCAATCAGATCAGATGTGTGGTTAGGCTCCGCCCAGATATATATATTTTTTTGAACCTAAATTACTCAAAATCCACTGGAGCACATATATTGAGACCTAGCAAAGGCACATCAGGCTAACAGTCCCTACAATTTTGCCAAGTTTCGTGCAAATCCATTCAGCCGTTCGAGCTAAAAGTGAGGCCAACCGCCCTATGGAAATTAACATGGGAAAAATGCGTTTTGGGACCCCCCTTTTTTCTCGGCCCCCCCTTGATGAAACCCCCCCAAATTGTCAGGGGCTGCTCAGAAACAAAATGTTCCATTTTCCTGAAAATTTCAGCCAATTCCGTCCACAAACGCCAAAGTTATTAGACATAGAATTTTCAAAAATCCCATAGAGAAAAAATCCTAACTATATATACCTACTGGCGACCGCCAGTAGGTAATATATATATATATATATATATATATATATATATATATATATATATATATATTCACTGAAAAAACCATAGGTTTCACACCAGTTATAGTTAGGAATTAGCATTTAAAAAACCTATGAAATTCACTGAAAAAACCATAGGTTTCACACCAGTTATAGTTAGGAATTAGCATTTAAAAAACCTATTAAATTCACTGAAAAAACCATAGGTTTCACACCAGTTATAGTTAGCTGGAAATTTTACTGATATAAAACCATTGAAATTCCCACGTTATAGTTAGTCGGACTCACTATAACTTGCGCGTGCAATGCACTGCTGATGACATCACATATTACATCACTCATGACATGGTCAGTGACATCACTCATGACATCACTGATGACACCATCCTTGTGACACAGTGACAGACCTCCTTTCAGTGTAATGTAACCCATGAAACACATATTCAAAAATAGAAACTAATATTTTCAAAAAAGTGGATATACCCATATCAGTTACAACAACCAATTCAGTAATACCACCATCTAATACACATCCACTCATGTGTATGTATATGGGTTATTAGATATTTTTATTAGTATCAGTATGAGTGTCTATATGGTTTGGTGGGGGTATTACTTAGCACATAGATGCATGAGTGACTGACTCTTTGTTTGTATGTGTTTTGAAGACAACATATGTACAGGACTGTATGGGTGGATGAGTGTCTATATGTGTTTGTTAGTGAGTGAATGACTGTCTCACTAGTGTCTTTATCAGTAACTACATATGTTTTAATCTAGTATATATGAATATTGATGTATATAAGTGAGTATATGTGAGAGTAAGAGATTGTAAGAGTTCCTGTTTAAATAAGTATGTGTTTCTATAAGTGATTGTTTAAGAGAATAAATATGTGTAATTTTAAATAGAAGTAAGGTGGAAGTGTGTGTATAACTCTATATTCAAAT
The DNA here is from genome assembly GCF_964263255.1 of Lissotriton vulgaris. Classification (NCBI taxonomy): domain Eukaryota; kingdom Metazoa; phylum Chordata; class Amphibia; order Caudata; family Salamandridae; genus Lissotriton; species Lissotriton vulgaris. The sequence continues at coordinate 75,909 of NW_028242858.1, forward strand.
AAATGGATGTCCAATAGTTTATTTGCACGTGTGAATATGTGTGTGAGTAACTTTTGGATGAATGTCGGTGTGTAACAGGATGTATAGGTGTATCACTTCATATGATGAGTGAGTATATGTATGAGTGACTATATAGAACTGTTGGTGAATGAGTGGATGTGTATATAGATAGTGGAATTATTGAATTGCTTGTTGTAACTGATATAGGTATCTCCATTTTTTTTAAAATTTCAGTTTCTATTTTTGAATATGTGTCTCAAGGGTTACATTATAGTGAAAGGAGGTCTGTCACTATGTCACAAGGATGGTGTCATGAGTGATGTCACTGACCATGTCATGAGTGATGTAATATGTGATGTCATCAGCAGTGCATTGCACGCGCAAGTTATAGTGAGTCCGACTAACTATAACGTGGGAATTTCAATGGTTTTATATCAGTAAAATTTCCAGCTAACTATAACTGGTGTGAAACCTATGGTTTTTTCAGTGAATTTAATAGGTTTTTTAAATGCTAATTCCAAACTATAACTGGTGTGAAACCTATGGTTTTTTCAGTGAATTTCATAGGTTTTTTAAATGCTAATTCCTAACTATAACTGGTGTGAAACCTATGGTTTTTTCAGTGAATTTCATAGGTTTTTTTAATGCTAATTCCTAACTTTTTATTCATACTCATACCTATGTGTTTTTTAGTGAATTGCTAAAGTATGTTTTTGTAAAAATGAACACTATAATGTATATTGAGATAATATTTTTAATTTAAAATATTTTTTTTTATATTTCACTTCGGTGCGCTTTTGGTGCGCGCACCGGTGCGCGTACCGTCAGCGCACTAACAAAAAAAAAAGAAAAAAAAAATGAAGGAGGGACTGTGTAATAGATAGTAAGACAGATAAAAAGTGTAAAAGGAAGTAACTGAGAAAAGAAAAATGAATAAGGGAGCAAAAGAAAGAAGAAATAGGAAGAAGACTAAAGCAGAGGTTAAGGGAGAATGTAAATGGATGTTGAAAGTAAAAAGAAGGACAGTTAAGTATGGGAATGTCAGGTAGTGACGGAATCAGAGGAAAAGAATAGCAGTGATTGAGGGAAAGTAAATATCAGTGAATATAAGTAAAGAGGGGTGAAAGAGGGTACATGTAAGTGAATAAGGGTAACACATGGGGAGTAATAGAGAGAAAGAAGAGAGAGAGTAAAAGAAGGACTGTCACAAAGGGACTAAGTGAACCAGTAAAAAAGGTAAGTGAAGGAGTGTGCATAGGCAGAAGTACTGAAAGAAATTGAATGTGGTCGGAAGTAAACATGGAACAAAAGAATAAGTGAGGGAAGCAAAGTAAGGAAATAGGTGTGCGGTAGGGTGACAGAAAAATAGTGAAAATAAAACAAAAGGTGATAACAAAAAACATTTTACAAACACACTTACCATATAATCTATGCAAATTTGTATCTGTGAAAGATAAAGGAAAAAACATGTTATAATTACATAAAAATGTATAATAAAATAGAAGAAACAGTTCATGAGGTTTAAAAATCTACAAAAGTTTACTTAGAAATGAAGCAATAGTGAAGGATACAAAAACAGAAAGAAAGTAATGTAGAAAGAAAAAAAAAGGAAAAAGAAATAGTTGGAGAACAAATTCCTAAAGGTAAAAAAGATACTAAAAGAATGTAAAATATCAAAACAAAATGAGTAAAGATAAGAAACTAAAAGAAAAATGATTGAAAAGGAGAGAAGTCAGATTGATAAACTATAAATAAAATAGAGGAATAGAAGATGATTGAGAGTGAGTGAAGTGAAGTCACAGAGTGAAGGGATGAAAGAAATGAAGTTATTATAGAACGATGGATAAAACAGGAGTGAGAGAGTAAGTACACAGAAAGACAAAAGGAAGAACTAACTGAACTACAGTACAATGAGTGTGAAAGAAAAAAAAAATGGAGAAAGAGAAAGAGTGTTAGGAAACTAAAGCAGAGGTACTAAGAGAATATGAAAAAGATAAAAAGTGGTGGAAGGAACAGAGGAAATGCAGATAGTTCCTATCAGATTAAGAAGTTGTGAATGAAGTGCAGTAAAGAAACAGCGATGAAAAAAGAGTGTAAATTAGTAAAGAGAGGTAAATAAGGGTGAAAAAGAAAATGAGTGTATAACAATGTGAACACAATATAAATTACACAATGCAAACTACACAATAACTTCTACAATATGTTACATTATTTATTTTTGCTGTTCTCAGAATATATTGAATTCCACTTAAATTAGTGAGTTCAAAGTCTTCATCATATAACAGCGGGAAAAAAAAACACAATCTAAAAGATTGTGTTTAAAAAAACCCATTCAAACATACATCTCATATATGTACACTAATCTTTGATTCACTTACTTTTCCATGAGGCCAAATAGAAGATAGTGAAGGTCCTTTTGGTGGAAAAAAAGTCTGCTGTTCCTTATAAGTTCCATTTCATCGACTTCCTATGAAAAAAGATCTAAAAACATCATACCTTACATAATCCTCACGGCCAATTTGTGTCTGATATATCAGTATTTTTTACTTTGAGATCCACTTAAAGTATCTACATGAGATAAATAATTTAAAATATTAGATTAACTAACTAACTAACTAACTTTTATTAACTATTCCCGTCTTCAAAGGCCAATTCCCTTTACTAAAACTTTGGTTTTAAAAACACTAGATAAGAATTTGTAGAGTCATAAGGCAAACGTTGTTTATAAGTTAAATGAGAATCATTGCAGTAACTCCATCCATTTTCAGATTTTAAGTAGCATGTATAATGTCCTGAGGTGGTCGAAGATCCATCATGATAAATAATAGCTTCAGTTGTAAAGGTCCTTCCAGAAATTGATAACTGAGAAGCCACAAAATTTTTGATAGAAGTTGTCAATTTAGTTCCATCAGGTCTACATCGTTGGAAAACTAAAATAATATACTGCCCATACCTTTGTATAAATATTGTGGACAGCATTGTACAGTTACATTGGGTACACACCATATTATGATCTGCTGCTTTAACTAGATTTTTAAAAGACACTGATTTACAGTCTGGTAAAGTCAAATATATAAATCTTTCAGTGTCTATTCTAGTAGTACTTGATAAACTACAATTGTGGCAGTCATGCTGCCATTGATAAGAAAGACTGAAAAGATTATCTACATCTACACCTTCATCTTCCAAAACACCAAACATATACATTAAAAATTCCTGACAATCCTGCTGAATGTTCTGTGAAAATTTATCTTGACCAGAACACAAATCTAAAATATTTCGAATTTCTGTTACACTTTCTATTTGTGCTGTAACACTGCTACATTTCTGAAACACAGAATTCAATAAACCACACAATCTTTGATCCCGATTTTCAACAATCTGTTCTTGTAAACTTTTAAGAAAAAAAACAACATTAACCACTACATTAGCATAGCAGTTGACACCAGAACTATTTTCAAACTGAAATCCAACAACATTTTCTCCACAATTCTTTTTCTTCCTGTTTTCAATTACAGTTTTCTCTACTTTTTGTCTTTTTGCAACTACCTCACTACAATTATCCTCATTTCTTCTTTTTCGGCCTACCACACGTTTTTCAAACAGAGGATATTGAGGCAAATGTGGAGCATACTCTTTTCTTAACCTATTGTATTCTTTAACACAATCTAGATCGGCAGAAATCTTTGTCTCATCACACGCAATCAAGTACAATCCTGATAAAGTTCTGACTCGAGATAATGCCACATATGCCATACCCTCTTTAAACACAGATCTTCCAATGTTCACCAATGCACTATCTACACTTAAACCTTGAGATTTATGAATTGTCACCGCATACGCCAAACAAACAGGAAACTGTTTTCGGCGAACATATAAGTCTTTTACAAGTAAAAATCTAGCAGAACAACGACTTATTTGTTGTACTTGTTCAATGCCATCAAATTTTATTTTTAAAAATTCAATTCCATCTCTATTTCTGTAATTCACAAAATCAACAACATAACCCATTGCTCCATTTACCAGACCGCTTTCAACATTTAAATTCCTTCTCAAAATGATACGACAATTTAAACACACATTCAGAGTCTTTTCAAAACCAGCTGTTTTTGAAATACTTTTCTCCAATGAATGCAATTTAGTTTTCAAATTTTCAGACAAAACAATTGTTGCACCCATATGCTCTATTTTATCTATTGCTTCCAGTTTCACAATCTCTTCATTTTCTAAGTCTAACATTTTTTGGTTGAAGATGGAACATTCTTGCAGAGTTGGCATCAAACATATCCCAGATTTCTTCTCAGTCATTTTTTTAAAAATATTCTCTGGAAGAATGTTTTCATTTGGATACAAATTTGAAATTAATCGACTATGCAAAGCTTTTTTCCCTTTCTCAGTCATTTTTCCAATTCTTACATCTTGTAGAATATTTTTATAATCTTCATCCTTGGCCTGTCGCATATTTTGAAGCAGTTCAGCATATTTAAAATTTAGCCATATATTAACATTTCTAATGCTTCCAAGGGACTTCCTGGTATCTTCATGCGTGAGCATTTTAAACACTGGTTGTCCTTTTACTGGAGTCAACTGCAATAGATCTCCAAAAACAATAATGTGTTTTCCTCCAAATAACACATCATAGTCTGTTTTAAGAATTTCTTGCATTCTCAAATGCACAAAAGCAAGCATTAGATTTGAGACCATGCTTACTTCATCTATGATAAGAAGTTTCATTTTCTTCAAGACTCTTGAAACTTCAGAACACGCATCTCCAGATAGCTTGTTGTAATGCAATTTATTATCATGTTCAACTGGCAGCATCAATAAACGATGTAGAGTAATCCCTTTAATGTTATGTGCTGCCAGACCAGTTGGAGCAGTTACAACACAAGACAGTGGTGAATCAGTCCTTTTCTGCAGATAACTTGCAACGGCTTTAATTAGAAAACTTTTTCCTGTCCCCGCTTCTCCACTTACATACAGTCGGACAGGGTCAAATAATATACATGAGCACTCTTTTTTCTCATGTCTGAATCCATGTTCAATCTGCTCTGTGACTTCATCATATATCTTTTTCTGCTCAATGTTTAGTTGCTTTACCAAATCTTCTAAGTTAACTCCATCCTCTTGAGCTTGTTCCATAGCTCTTTCCACCTCATCCATGGCAGTGGCAGCTTCATTTTGGATAATTGGTCCTCCTAGTGGATCCTGGCTCAATGAAGTAGAACTCTGACTATCTTGAGAACTGTTTCTAGCTATCTCTTCAGCAATTGTGGTTTCTTGCTCCATTTCTTCATTCAACATTTGCAGATAATTTAGAAAAATAGGACATTCTATGGTATCCTTAGTTGCATTAAAAGAGTCTTCATAACAGAGAAAATCTCCAAGTAGTTCCTCTTCTGTACGCCATGGCTTAAAGAGTTGCAAAAGAGCTAAATAGTAAAATTCTCTTTTGTCTAGAACTTCACAACTCAATTTTCGATGATTAATCAAATGGCCTTTTTTCTGCTTCACTAGACATCCTTCATAGCCAATGAGTGCATATTTTCCATTATTGATATCTTCTGTGATGTTCCTCTTATAACTGTAGTTTTGAAGAACTTCATACAAACATGTGTTCTCAAGGTGAGTACTTCTATTTGGATAGTATGTATCCAACATATTTGTCTTCAAAATATCTGTACTGTTTGGTTCTTTTTCCGCCAAATATTCAATTTCTTGTACAGATTTCAAAACTCGGTTTCGTGTTGCAGCAAGACCAAGACTCACCCAAATGATTGTTCTTGATTTGGCATAGAGACTTGCTGATGATAACCGATCAGAACATTCATATGCTCCAATTTCTCGATGCGACAACATCTTCAGACTGAAACTGTATAATTTCTTGCTTAGACTCTTTTCATGTGAAATGTCCTCCCACATTTCCTTCAGTTCTGTCTTTTCTTTTTTGGTGATGTAAGATGTCACATATCGAGCCACAGCAATAGAGTTGTCAGCAACGAACTGAATATCCATGTTAGCATTCCACATGGACAAAATCACTGGGTTGTAATCGTTGATGTACTTAGATTCTTCATTTCTTTTCAAATTATATGTGTTTTTGGGAGATTTTCTCGTCACAGTATGTCGTAGAGATGACATCAAATTATTTACTCTTCCCTTAGAAATCACTGGTCGAGGAAATGCAAAATGACATTTCGTGTAGTACTTTTCCTTGTTTTTAAATTTTCGACGACAGTACTTTCCACAACGATGAGATTGAAAACGTAAAACTTGTTGCCTTAAATTGTTTTCTTCAGTAGATTTTGGAACAGCACATGTTGAATACTCTTCAATGAAACTCATCACTGTTTCATCTGAATCTGATCCAAATTTGGGTGCATCTTTAATCCACAACAACATATGTATATGAGGAGCACCTCTCGCTTGATATTCCTTCCTCCAAAAGAAATCCAAAACCTCTCCAAGGGGAGGATTTTTTTTGTTGGTAATAAAAGACATCATAGCTTCAAATCTATGATTAAAATATCTGCAAACATTCACTGGATCTAAAGAACACAGTTCTCCTGGTGTTTTCAATTCTATATTTGGTATGTTTTCATTTGCCTCTCGTAGAAATTGAAGTAAATCGTCCCATGCATACTCAGCACAGCTAAGAGTGAGGAACCATGTAGGAGTTCCTAAGTTTCTTAGCATACATTTCAATTCTCCATGACGACGAAACCAATACTCGTTGGTTCCACGTTGACATGCCATGAGATTGATTAGCTGAGATTCCAAAATACTGTCTTGCAGATTAACTTTCTCCATAAAGTCCCTTGCACAAACATTCTGCAAATGAGGTCCACTTTTTAATATATGATTAACTGCATAAGAAAGCCCAGACAAATCACTTTCAAACAGTAGATGAAATAAATATGGAATGCATTGACGAAACCTTGGATCTTCTGCATATAATCTTAGAGTCCGGTATTCAGCTGCAGGAATTTGAACTGGTCGATCATCATATCATCCACCACAACCTGTTGGAAATAATTGTGGAAAACAACGAGCTTCCAAACTTTCTTCCCATACACTAATGGGACTTCCTTTTGCTGCTTTCATTTGAAACAAGTCAATTGCATTTCCCATTACTTCTTTGGAATGCAAAGGATGAACAGTATAATGTTCATATATTTCTTCAGTTCTAGACACATCAACTTTTTCAATTTGACCAACTGAAGAATCACTATCTTCTTCTGTAGCTGTTTCCTCTACTCCAACACTTACATTTTTGTAGTACTCATTGTTTTTGACTAAATACAACGTTGCCTTCTTGACTTTTTTAACATCCACTAAATCTTGCCAAATTTTCTTACTCTTTGTTGGAACCCCATTAACTAGAATAACTAAAGGATCTTCGTCTACTCTTTCTACACCAATTGTATTAATATTTTTCTTTACATCTAGAGGCAAATAAACAATTCTTCCCTTTAATCCTCTCAGTAAATCTGATGGAGGCAATTTCCCTGTCTTAGGCTCCATGCGTACAATAGCCTGAAAAGGATGGACACATTGAATCAAAATAGATTCATAAGTATTTAGATCCATCAATTCAGAAGGAATATCTATCAACTGAAGATTATTATAAACTGCTCTTGCAGGCATTCTATTTTCATTTAATTTTTTCAAACAATAATTGCAAATACGCTGATCCAAACTCAAATCAAAAGAATTCTCCACCAACAAATAACTTACAAAATCCTCCCATTCACTATTATTTTCCAATTCACTTTTTGCATATAAATCAACTAACCTAGTCTGAATTTTATAATGAGTCCGTCGACAACACACACAAGTTAAATTAGGCCTCTCACTTGATTTCACCTTAAACTTGATAATTTCCTCATCAAACTTTTCAATACTTGAAATTTGTCCATTATCTTCTGCATTACCATCCATTACTATATCTATTTCTACACTGTCCTCTTTGTTCCCAAAATAACAAAACTCAATTTCTTCACAAATAGTCTTCACATCCACTTCAGATCCATGCAAAAGAGCACTATTTAACTGTTTAAGCTTAAGTGCAGGACTTTTTGCATAATACAACTTCCTCACTAATTTCCTTACGTTATTATGATGCACTGCTAACATCCTAAAATGATGAAAAACACTCCGACAAACTTTTCTAGAAAGACATGCTAGTGAATGCCCTTGCAAACCTGTGCTTTCTCTCACTCTGCAAGGATCTAACTCTTGCAGGATCTTCATTTTTTGTTTGAGACTTTTTTTACTATATGTACGTAAGAAATTTCGAAGCAAATCAATTGATTCCTGTCGCACACTACAAATACTACTGCATTTCCATGTGTACACTGGACCCTTAGTACGTCTCCCTAAAACTTCATCAGCTAACACATCTTCTGCATCTCTAGATACAAGTTTCTCTTTTTCCATCACACAACTATCTTTCACCTCATATGCACGACCACTGGTGTCAACTGCATGCACCAAATCATTTTCCTGAAAGTAACTCTCCTCATTAAAAAAAGGCTCAGAACTTGAACTATGCATCCATTCACCAGAAAATACTTCACAAAAATTACTCCGATTAATAATTCTTTTCCATCTACTGTTCGATTTGAAAACAAGTTGATTTGAATCTGTTGTTCTGTTAAAAAAACACATGAAAGACCACTATTAGCAAACAACAAAGTAATGTTAAAAAGCAAACAATATAAACAATAAATTGCAACATATTTAAGTTTATACAATAGCAACTCATGGCTTTATTTTTAAAGGCCTTGCGCCACCAGTGCATCACTTATTACCCATGTTTAAAGTGATGCATCAGCTGCACATGGCATTCATAAATAAGGGCCAAATACATATACCAATCAATTGCACCCAAAAATCGATTTTTGAATAACATGTAAGAAACACTGCGCAGAACCTAAGTACAACCACTCAATATCATCAAACAAAGTCAGGGTCTGATTTATAAAGGCCTTGCGCCACCAGTGCATCACTTATTACCCATGTTTAAAGTCATGCATCAGCTGCACATGGCAATCATAAATAAGGGCCAAATACATATACCAATCAATTGCACCCAAAAATCGATTTTTCAATAACATGTAAGAAACACTGCGCAGAACCTAAGTACAACCACTCAATATCATCAAACAAAGTCAGGGCCTTATTTATGAAAGCCTTGCGCCACCAGTGCGTCACTTATTACCCATGTTTAAAGTCATGCATCAGCTGCACATGGCAATCATAAATAAGGGCCAAATACATATACCAATCAATTGCACCCAAAAATCGATTTTTCAATAACATGTAAGAAACACTGCGCAGAACCTAAGTACAACCACTCAATATCATCAAACAAAGTCAGGGTCTGATTTATAAAGGCCTTGCGCCACCAGTGCATCACTTATTACCCATGTTTAAAGTGATGCATCAGCTGCACATGGCAATCATAAAAAAAGGCCAAATAAAAATACCATTCATTTGCACCCAAAATCGATTTTTAAATAACATGTAAGAAACACTGCGCAGAACCTAAGTACAACCACTCAATATCATCAAACAAAGTCAGGGCCTTATTTATGAAAGCCTTGCGCCACCAGTGCGTCACTTATTACCCATGTTTAAAGTCATGCATCAGCTGCACATGGCAATCATAAATAAGGGCCAAATACATATGCCAATCAATTGCACCCAAAAATCGATTTTTCAATAACATGTAAGAAACACTGCGCAGATCTATGTACAACCAATCAATATCATCAAACAAAGTCAGGGCCTTATTTATGAAAGCCTTGCGCCACCAGTGCGTCACTTATTACCCATGTTTAAAGTCATGCATCAGCTACACATGGCAATCATAAAAAAAGGCCAAATAAAAATACCATTCATTTGCACCCAAAATCGATTTTTAAATAACATGTAAGAAACACTGCGCAGAACCTAAGTACAACCACTCAATTTCATCAAACAAAGTCAGGGCCTTATTTATGAAAGCCTTGCGCCACCAGTGCGTCACTTATTACCCATGTTTAAAGTCATGCATCAGCTGCACATGGCAATCATAAATAAGGGCCAAATACATATACCAATCAATTGCACCCAAAAATCGATTTTTCAATAACATGTAAGAAACACTGCGCAGAACCTATGTACAACCAATCAATATCATCAAACAAAGTCAGGGCCTTATTTATGAAAGCCTTGCGCCACCAGTGCGTCACTTATTACCCATGTTTAAAGTCATGCATCAGCTGCACATGGCAATCATAAATAAGGGCCAAATACATATACCAATCAATTGCACCCAAAAATCGATTTTTCAATAACATGTAAGAAACACTGCGCAGAACCTATGTACAACCAATCAATATCATCAAACAAAGTCAGGGCCTTATTTATGAAAGCCTTGCGCCACCAGTGCGTCACTTATTACCCATGTTTAAAGTCATGCATCAGCTACACATGGCAATCATAAATAAGGGCCAAATACATATACCAATCAATTGCATCCAAAAATCGATTTTTGAATAACATGTAAGAAACACTGCGCAGAACCTAAGTACAACCACTCAATATCATCAAACAAAGTCAGGGTCTGATTTATAAAGGCCTTGCGCCACCAGTGCATCACTTATTACCCATGTTTAAAGTCATGCATCAGCTGCACATGGCAATCATAAATAAGGGCCAAATACATATACCAATCAATTGCACCCAAAAATCGATTTTTGAATAACATGTAAGAAACACTGCGCAGAACCTAAGTACAACCACTCAATATCATCAAACAAAGTCAGGGCCTTATTTATGAAAGCCTTGCGCCACCAGTGCGTCACTTATTACCCATGTTTAAAGTCATGCATCAGCTGCACATGGCAATCATAAATAAGGGCCAAATACATATACCAATCAATTGCACCCAAAAATCGATTTTTCAATAACATGTAAGAAACACTGCGCAGAACCTATGTACAACCAATCAATATCATCAAACAAAGTCAGGGCCTTATTTATGAAAGCCTTGCGCCACCAGTGCGTCACTTATTACCCATGTTTAAAGTCATGCATCAGCTACACATGGCAATCATAAAAAAAGGCCAAATAAAAATACCATTCATTTGCACCCAAAATCGATTTTTAAATAACATGTAAGAAACACTGCGCAGAACCTAAGTACAACCACTCAATATCATCAAACAAAGTCAGGGCCTTATTTATGAAAGCCTTGCGCCACCAGTGCGTCACTTATTACCCATGTTTAAAGTCATGCATCAGCTGCACATGGCAATCATAAATAAGGGCCAAATACATATACCAATCAATTGCACCCAAAAATCGATTTTTCAATAACATGTAAGAAACACTGCGCAGAACCTATGTACAACCAATCAATATCATCAAACAAAGTCAGGGCCTTATTTATGAAAGCCTTGCGCCACCAGTGCGTCACTTATTACCCATGTTTAAAGTCATGCATCAGCTACACATGGCAATCATAAATAAGGGCCAAATACATATACCAATCAATTGCATCCAAAAATCGATTTTTGAATAACATGTAAGAAACACTGCGCAGAACCTAAGTACAACCACTCAATATCATCAAACAAAGTCAGGGTCTGATTTATAAAGGCCTTGCGCCACCAGTGCATCACTTATTACCCATGTTTAAAGTCATGCATCAGCTGCACATGGCAATCATAAATAAGGGCCAAATACATATACCAATCAATTGCACCCAAAAATCGATTTTTGAATAACATGTAAGAAACACTGCGCAGAACCTAAGTACAACCACTCAATATCATTAAACAAAGTCAGGGCCTTATTTATGAAAGCCTTGCGCCACCAGTGCGTCACTTATTACCCATGTTTAAAGTCATGCATCAGCTGCACATGGCAATCATAAATAAGGGCCAAATACATATACCAATCAATTGCACCCAAAAATCGATTTTTCAATAACATGTAAGAAACACTGCGCAGAACCTATGTACAACCACTCAATATCATCAAACAAAGTCAGGGTCTCATTTATAAAGGCCTTGCGCCACCAGTGCATCATTTATTACCCATGTTTAAAGTGATGCATCAACTGCACATGGCAATCATAAAAAAAGGCCAAATAAAAATACCATTCATTTGCACCCAAAATCGATTTTTAAATAACATGTAAGAAACACTGCGCAGGACTTATATACTAACATACAATTTCACTTCTAAAACAAAACTATCTGCTTCCAAATATTCTCCATAGAGCAAATAAATCTCTATCTAAATTAAATGAATCATTACTTACCTTTACAAATGCTTTTGGAGATTGAAAACAGTGTCAGACACACACACCAATTTTTCTTTAGCAGAGGAAAAGGTGTGCTCTCAATACACTGAAACCAAGACTGGCATAGAAAATCTCTATCTTTGTACACATATGCCTTAATTCAACCAATGAAAACTCTTCCCTCACTATTTTCAAACCAACACCCATCCCCCTCTCAAACCTTTCTATCTGTTACCATAGCAACTCCCTCCTAACTGAACTGTAAGGTTCAAAAGTTTATCTTACAATGTTGCAAATTAACTCAGCAAGGATGTTTGACCTCTCAATACAGCAGCCTATACAGGGTATTTTTGCTTTTGGTGACTTTTTTTAAACCATTCAAATTGCTTCTTTCACACAACATAACCATGCACCCTAACTTTCAGTTTTCAACTATCTGAATCCACCAATCATTGCTTGTGATTCAAGAGCAGAGAAACTCCACAATTATTTTTTTGTGAACTCCTACTGTTCCAACTGCCATTTCATTCCCACACTTCATCTGACTGGACCAGAACCTTCTCACATCATGTACTCTGTTTGGATTATTGGACATAGCTACATCCACTGGGCTCAAAGGTATGCAGCTAGCAGAAATTTTCATAACCTTGATTTATCAAATGTGGAAATCAAGTGGATTGGCCACAGAGGATTAAAATGTCACCAATTGATACCATTGGTGAAAACCTTTTTGCATCTGCCAGAACCTGACCTTATAATTGTGCACTGTGGTGGAAACGATCTAGGCACATTAACTGGGGTAGGTCTGGAAATGCTATTAAAGGACACCTTTCATCAATTGATGATACTTTTTCCCCACACTGCCTTGGTATATTCCAATATATGCCAAAGACAGAAATGGAACTGGTCCAACCAATTTGGTCCACAATTTGAGAAAGCACGGAAACATGTAAATAAATCTGTTTCTGCTTACATGAGAGACTATGGAATGGGTTCAATATACAATAATAACTTGCGTTACAACATGCAAGACATCTACAGAGGAGATGGAGTGCACTTCTCAGATGAGGGGAATAGAATATTCCTCCTGAATTTAAGAATGTGTATTGGAACCTACTTGTAGGTACCTAAATAAACCACAGAACCCAAAAGCTCTTCTCAGAGCTACCCTACCTCTGATCATTCAAAGCGTTTATTTTTTTCTAACTTTTTTCACTATTTTTCACCAAAGTACGCTTTCGGGAACGCTTAACGGTGCGCGCACCGGGCGCTCCCCCCGTGGAAAATTATTATTTTTTTTTTTTTTTTTTTACGTTTATGAGCCTCCTAAGCCCCCCTCAGAAAACCTAGAGGGTCAAGAAGTCTCTACAGTGCCCCCTTCTACCCATACCGAACATTGTTTACCCTCCATCTTGTGTCTCGATTGTACCGAAACACAAAATGGAGGACTCCCGTAACGCTGCCGGTGCGCGTAAAGGAGCGCGCACCGGTAAGCGCTCGATAAAAAAAGGTGGGAAAGCAATTTACAAAAAAACCACTGGAGACACTTTCATCAAATATAGAATAGGCCCTACTACATAGCAGTCCCTCCAATTTACCCAAATTTGGTGAAATTCCATTGAGACATTTAGGCTACAGGCCTCTCTAAATATCCTGAGGTAAATTACATGACAAAAACACACTTGTAATGTTAGAATTTACAACCAATTAAAAAGTATCTTTCATTTTCTACGATTATTTCCTGACGTTTGATTGGTTAAGTACAAGAATATATATAAAAGAAGAGAGGGAAACACAGCCATTTTGACTACTGCTTCCAGAAGTACATTTGAAAACAAATTTCACTGACAACTTCAACTGATTTCTCTAAGGTAAGTTCTAATTATGGAAGTATATTGTACACTTTAAGTTAATTTCTGAAAAAATATTCTGTTAGTGATATGCTATCCCTCTTTAATAGTTAGAGATAGAGATAGACTTCTCTGTAATAGTTATGGATTGAGTTAGACTTCTCTGGTATACAGTACCCTAACTCTACTAATATAGTTAATTTGTATGCAATTTTCAGAAAGAAAATGGAAGGAGAAAATCAGGCAAATGATACTTCTATCAAAGTAAAGGTGGAAAAACCAGAAGATCAAAAAAAAGAAGTTGATTTCATGGATGACTCTTTGGATGAACAGTTTATAGAATGTTTGGAAGAAATGGAATCATGTACATATAATTATGAGGAAATTCCGGACAATATTATGTTAGAAATTTTATTAAATTATGAAAAAGAATCAGAGGAATAAATTTATCTTTAATAATTTCAAATTGTTTCAGACAATATTCTTTTTTATATGTAATTCATAAAGTATTACCAAAAATGTTTAAAATATAAAGTGAGACTTATAGTATACTGTTCAACTATTTTTCTGTTACATAGTAAGTTTACTCATAGTTACTACCTTTCTCCCACTATATTATCTCATATGAATATTTTACACCTCATTTTCATAAGTGAGCAGGATAGACTACTCATGATCCCCTAGAAATTCTCAGGGAGTGCTTAAAAGATCTGTTTCTCCTTTCCAGATAGACTATGTTATGAATTCCATATACCACAAAAACATACAATAACAACATGCAAGATATCTACAGAGGAGATGGTGTACATTAAATGAAAGTCTCTGCATTGGTACCTACATGTAGGTACTTACATAAAATAAAAAAAAACAATTAATAAACATACAATTTTTTAAAGTGATTATTTTTCCATAGTACCCTCCTTGGAGCGCTTCCCGGTGCGCGCACCGGGCGCTTCCCCCGCGAAAAACGCAAAAAAAAAAATTTTTTGGAGGCCCCGCGGGGCCCTTTAATGGCCCCCATATCAAACCTAGGGGGTCAGGGGGGGTCTACCCTGCCCCCTTATGGTCAATTCCACCCTTTGTTTTTGCCACCTCTTATGACTAGATTTTACCGATAGACAAGATGGCGGCCGCTCCGGACTGTTTAGAATGTTTACAGACAACTGAGAGCCAATCAGCTTTCTGCGCGCAAGTCGCGTGTCGCGCCTGGAGCGCTCACTGGTGCGCGTACCGGAGCGCGGCTACAGATATATATTTTTTTTGGACGTTAATTTCTCAAAATCCACTGAAGCACATATCTTGAGACATAGCAAAGGCACATCGGGCTACCAGTCCCTACAATTTTGCCAAGTTTGGTGGAAATCCATTCAGCCGTTCGGGCTAAAAGTGAAATCGACCGCCCTATGGAAATTAACATGGGGAAAACGCGTTTTGGGACCCCCCCTTTTATCTCGGCCCCCGCTTAACGTATCCCCCCCAAACTTTCAGGGAAGGACCGGAACCCCACGAGGCCATTTTCAGGAAATTTTCAGGCAGATTCGTCAACCGGCGCCAAAGTTATTCCAAATAGAATTTTCAGATTTAACATTGAAATATATATATATATATTACCTACTGGCGATCGCCAGTAGGTATATATAGTTAGAATTTTTTTTAATAGAGATTTCTGAAAATTCTATGTTGAATAACTTTGGCGTTGATGGACGGAATCGGCTGAAAATTTCAGGAAAATGGCACATTTTGTTTCTGAGCGTCCCCTGAAAGTTTGGGGGGGGTTTCGTCAAGCGGGGGCCGAGAAAAAAGGGGGGTCCCAAAACGTGTTTTTAACATTGAGTTTTCCATAGGGCGGTTGGACTCACTTTTAGCCCGAACGGCTGAATGGATTTCCACCAAACTTGGCAAAATTGTAGGGACTGGTACCCCGATGTGCCTTTGCTATGTCTCAAGATATATGCTCCAGTGGTTTTTCCAAAAATTTACTTTGAAAAATATATATTGGGCTACATTGGGCTATATATATGTTAGAGCCCAAATGTAGCCCAATGTAGCCCAAAGATGGCCACCAGAGACAAAAAAAACAAATGTAGCCCAAATATCAGCCAGATGTAGCCCAACTATAGCCCAATGACAGAATGTCCCAGAGTGTCCTAAAGAACAACTAGAGCGCTAACAGTCTTACTTATGACAAAGGTATGGCACACCTGAAGTCATCTTGATTGGAATAAAGTGTTAACACTTAAAACATTTAATTTGCAAAGGAACAAAATGAGGGGGTTCATTTTGCCATAGAAATTATGATTATTGCTGAAGAAAGAAAAATTAGGGCACATTTTGAGTGACTTCTCAAATCCTCTTATATTTCATTAAAAAAATTCTGATATGCAGTCTCCCAAGATGGCCACCAGAGACAAAAGAGCCCAAATGTAGCCCAAATATCAGCCAGATGTAGCCCACTATAGCCCAATGACAGAATGTCCCAGAGTGTTCTAAAGAACAACTAGAACGCTAACAGTCTTACTTATGACAAAAGTATGGCACACCTGAAGTCATCTTGATTGGAATAAAGTGGTAACACTTAATACATTTAATTTGAAAAGGAACAAAATGAGGGGTTTCATTTTGCCATAGAAATTATATATATATATATATATTCAATGAAAAAACCATTGGTTTTAGGCCATATATAGTTAGGGATTTGCATTTACAAAACCTTATTTTACTCGCATAAAACCATTGAAATTCCATATATAGTTATAAGCGCTAACTATATATCGCGCACCCGCAATCCACTGCTGATGATGTCACATATTACATCATTCATGACATGGTTAGTGACATCACTGATGACATCACTAATGACATCTCAAATGACATCACTGATGACATCACTGATTACAACATCCAGTGACTGTATGTTTCTGTAAAGTTAAAATATGTTTTACATATTGAAGAATGAGTGGATATATAAGTGTCTGGATGAAGGATTTACTAGGTGCATGACTGACTGACTGATTGAGTGAGTGATTAAATGTGTCTCACTGAGTGCATGGGTTAGTGACTAAACTGTTTTAATTTGTGCATCATTATATCTGTTGTTCTACAAACTGCTGCATATGTTGATCAGTAGCTATATGAGTAACTGTATGGGTTATTGATTGGTTGTCCAAGTATTTGTATGGGAAACTGAGTGTGTGTGTATGGGTGGCTGGAAGGTGTGTGACTCTGTACATAGATGTGTGAATAGTTGATTCACTATATGTATAGATTCAAAAGTGCATGTGCAAACAGCTGTATGGGCGGTTGACTGTGCATGAGTGTATTAGTGAGTGAATGGATATCTCAGTGCTACATGTCAAATTAAGTACATATGTAAAACACAGTACATGTGAGAGTTGACATCTATAAATAACTGTGCATAAGAGCCAGTGAATGTGTGAGTGGCTGTATGGATCATTGTGAACATGTATCAGAGATTGTATAAGAGAGTAAAGTAAATATGTGTTAGTATATGTTTGAATAAGTAAGGTGTGTATAACTGTATAGTTGAGAAAATGGAGGTGTGATTGATTTTTAGCATAACTGACTAGGTGTGTGAGTAACTCCATGGATGAGTGACAGTCTGTGACTGTCTGTTTACACTGATTGTATCTAAGATTATATTAGAGTCTGAGGAGGTTCATGGTATTATCACATGAATGATATCATCAGTGATGTTATCAGTCATGTCAAATGAGATGTTTTCAGTGATGTCATCAGTGATGTCATTTGAGATGTCATCAGTGATGTCATCAGTGATGTCACTAACCATGTCATGAATGATGTAATATGTGACATCATCAGCAGTGGATTGCGGATGCGCGATATATAGTTAGCGCTTATAACTATATATGGAATTTCAATGGTTTTATGCGAGTAAAATAAGGTTTTGTAAATGCAAATCCCTAACTATATATGGCCTAAAACCAATGGTTTTTTCATTGAATTTTCAAGGTTTTGTAAATGCAAATTCCTAACTATATATCCACTATAACCTATGGTTTTTTCTGTGAATTTCATTGGTTTTTTAATAGCAAATATGAAAAGCTTTAAAATGTCAAGTACGTGATAGATAAAAACATTTTCGTATTTATGCACGCTGATGTGCTTTGAACGCTGCCCCCCTCCCCTCTTTTCTCTTAGTAGTACTCTCTCTTTGCAGATAGTGAAGAGTAGTTAACGCAGGCCTTTACTCCCGTTGTAATCCGTCCTGCCTGCTTGTCTCTCCATTTGATTGATTTCATGAGGGCTGCAAGACAGCTCGGCTCCGTCACCCATCCCGCCCAAAATAACGACAAACCCTATGCAAATATTAAAAATATAGACAACACAACAGCAAAGAAACAGGGTAAAACATTTTATTAAATAACTATTTACATAACGTTGGTTTATAAGATGATGTCAGTAGTGGACCGATGTGTGAATAGGTCGGAAGCAGCACAAGGCGCCAAGATCCGGATGGAAAGTCCTGGATATTGGGTGCCATAGTTCAGAGTTCTGAGTTTGAGCCTTTTTCAATGCCTGTGCTTTGTTGTTTCCCCTCCATCAAAAACAAAAAAAAAATATAAAACTGTGCAAAAATACAAAAAAAACAAAAAATGTTTACAAAAGCAGTGCTTGTAAGACTGTCTGAAGCTTATTTCCACCTACTGCAGCTTCACTATTCTCAAAGTAAGTGAGGGTCGTTTGTGGACCTGACTGCATTTGAAAACAATGTTATATGGTACCTCCCTAAACCGCTTGACGGAGGCCCCCGAGGGGCGGTGTGATGACACGGACTCGGAGAAGACGCTTGGCTCCGACCCCCTCCCCAAGTCTTATAGCACTGGTGTAGCCTGAGATCGCCCCCGACATAGGCGGCCGGCTCCCGGGGTCCGGCGGAACTTTTTGCCTTTTGATGACTCTTCTATTCTGGACTTTGTCCCACAATCCGTTTGACCTGAAGACACGCTGTAGTGGGGCGCCCCTTTACCGTTTTAGTTGCCATTCCGCCCGCTTTTGCTACACTGTGCCTCTTCCGCCATTCAGCTGTTTACCGCCCGCTCTTGCGACTACAGCGTCTCGCTCACCATGTAGTTAAGTTGCTCCCGCTCTTGCGGTGCAGCGATAGGCGGCTGCCACAGGACTCTCAAAATGGCGGCCGGCTCTTCGGTTTTGGGCCTGGTCCACTAAAATGGCCCTGGGACACCTTGGAACTCGGACGCTTCCCTGATAGGGCTTGGGTCCCATTCTCGAAAGCGTCCCCTCAGCCGTGAAGATTCTACAAAAGTCTTGGGGGCCCCCGACTCCCGCAGGCTTCTGGTGGGGAGCGGCTGCCATGATTGCTCGTGGAATGGCCACGACGGAGCTACGAGATGGTAGTGCTCTCATGCTGACGCCAGCTTTAGTCTGAAACATCCAGAAACACTGTAGACTACCAATTCGATCAGTTCCAGTAGCGCCCCAACATGACCCGGAAGAGAAGAACTTGCCCTCCCCTCTTTGACTGATGGTTCTTGTTGCCTGTCCCCTCTGTTGTCATTTAACAGAACTTTTTGGACTGCTGAAAGGGGTTGTGTTCCGAACGCTGGTTGGTGGAGACATTTTGACTATATTCTTGACCTACGTTGTCGCGTAATGCGTTATATGACACGCCGCGTTAGCGCACCCGGAAGTGATCCGGGGCGCGGCGCGCAGCGCGTAACGTAAGCATAACAGGTCATGTGACTTGTTAATAAAACTTTTCATTGGTTCATTTTACTTTTGTTATTTTAATGATGAAAAGCTTGGTCATATGACCTAAAAATTACGCTTTTTATTTTTTTCGAACATTATTTTTTTTAAAACATATATGTTATAATATTCCAGGCTAATGTACTTTCCCGGAAAATTTACAACTGTCCTGCAAGTAAAATATATTCCTTTTTCGAGAAAAAGGGCGTTTCTTCGTTCCATGACGGAGCCGTTGAGTAAAAGAGACTGGGCCTGCTGTCTTAGTCGCCGATACGCCTGATTATCAGATTCTTATCGATCACTTTATGTTGCAGGAGTGGAAAACACAACTGCCCTTGACCATTTATCTTTACTACGTTCCTACATATTATACCTTTTATCCGTCATGTAATTGGACTGCTTTATTTCACTTGCCTTTTACTGATTCGAAAACAGTGACTAAAAGTAAAAACTTTACCAATGTAAATACTACTACCGTGTTTGATTTAAAAACCTTTATTGTGAAAATGTCAGTATACAAATACGGGCCTATAACCACCTGGGCCGGCCACGGAGCAAACTGAAATCGTATATGATGAGGAGACATTTACACTGTAGAGGAACGTAACGAGCGGGCCATTAGGTTGCAAGAACTAAGGTGTCTAACAGTTGCGGAATCGGTGGACGTACATTTTGTAATTAAAATAAGACAGGGCCACTTACAATAAAATTTTCTAGATATACATTTGCGGGCAAGGAGTTACGAGTCCCATTTATACCGGCGCCCTTTTGGGCGAGGCCGAGCAGGTCCAAGATATAGTCAAAATGTCTCCACCAACAATCGGCCAGACCAGAACCCCTTTCGGCCCTTTATGCTACAAGATGGTGTCTTCCATTCAGAAAATATTGTTGGCAGCATTTTGAAAGGAAAGGTAAACAGCCGTTCTCCTAGTGAGTCTCACATTGTTACATTTAGGAAGAATGTTGAAGAGTAATATGTGGAAAATCTGAAGCCATTTTTCTACAAACTCTCAATCAGCCTAAGTCATGGGCGATCTTTGTCCACACCAGGGCAATAGTGAAGCTGCAGCAGGTGCAAAAGAGCTTCAGACAGTCTTACAAGCACTGCTTTTCTAAACATTTTTTTGTATTTTTGCACAGTTTTATATTTTTTTTTTGTTTTTGATGGAGGGGAAACAACAAAAAACAGGCATTGAAAAAAGCTCAACAGTGCAGGGCGCCTTGTGCTGCTTCCGACCTATTCACACATCGGTCCACTACTGACATCACCTCATAAGCCAACGGGGCACCCCACACTGACTTTCGGCGCAGCATTGTAGGATGGCCACACCAGTGCGGCAACTTGGTGGACACCACCTCGGTGCCATCCGGATCTCGGAGCGTTCGAGTCACTGTACCGCAAGAGTGACCGGAACTCAGCTGGTCACGCCGTCTTTCGGCGCAGCATTGTAGGATGGCCACACCAGTGCGGCAACTTGCTGGACACAACCTCGGTGCCATCCGGATCTCGGCGCGTTCGACTCACTGTACCGCAAGAGTGACCGGAACTCAGCTGGACACGCCGTCTTTCGGCGCAGCATTGTAGGATGGCCACACCACTGCAGCAATTTGCTGGACACCACCTTGGGCAACAGTGAAGCTGCAGCAGGTGCAAATAAGCTTCAGATAGTCTTACAAGCACTGCTCAGAACTCTCAACTATGGCACTCAATATCCAGGACTTGCCATTCGGATCTTGGCGCCTTGTGCTGGTTCCGACCTATTCACACATCGGTCCACTACTGACATTTTTTTTTCTTTTTTTTTTTTTATAAAGCGCCTGGCTGCACAAACTGTGTGTCCCCGCGCTAACTGCTTATAAATCATCCAAAAGGTGGACCCAGAGATACTAGAGAAAGGGAGTCATATCAGCTAGCTATTTAGGGAAGAGGAACGTTTTGAGTTTTGCTCTGAAAATTCTTTCGGACGGTTCCATCCGCAATTGAAGGGGGAGATCGTTCCAGTGCTTAGCAGCTAAAAATCGGAAGGATTTACCACCCATTTTAGCTTTTTTAATGCGGGGGATTTTAAATTGCATTGCACCAGATGACCTTAGAGCTCTCATCGGTCGGTGTATAGTCAGAAGACTACCTAGGTACAGGGGGCCTTTGTTATGGGCTATCCTGTGGGCATAGCAGAGATTTTTAAAAATAATTCTTTCCTTGATAGGAAGCCAGTGCAGTTTGGTTAGGGCAGATTTAATAGAAGCTTTTCTCGGGAGACCTAACACCAGACGAGCCGCCGTCACCTCATAAGCCAACGGGGCACCCCACGCCGACTTTCGGCACAGCATTGTAGGATGGCCACACCAGTGCGGCAACTTGCTGGACACAACCTCGGTGCCATCCAGATCTCGGCACGTTCGAGTCACTGTGCCGGAAGAGTGACCGGAACTCAGCTGAACACGCCGTCTTTCGGCGCAGCATTGTAGGATGGCCACACCAGTGCGGCAATTTGCTGGACACCACCTCGGTGCCATCCGGATCTCGGCACGTTCGACTATCTGTACCGCAAGAGTGACCGGAACTCAGCTGGACACGCCGTCTTTCGGCGCAGCATTGTAGGATAGCCACACCAGTGCAGCAACTTGCTGGACACTAACTCGGTGCCATCCGGATCTCGGCGCGTTGTGCTGCCTTCGGCCTATTCGCACATCGGTCCGCTACTGACGCCGCCTCACGTGCCAACGGATTTTCTACGCTTTTTGTAGCCCTATGCCGCATAACAGGTCATGTGACTTGTTTATAAAACTTTTCATTGGATCATTTTACTTTTGGTTTCCTAAAGATGGAAGGCTTGGTCATATGACCTAAAAATAACACTTTTCATTGGTTTAGAACATTTTTTTTTCCCAAACGATGAAAGCCCCACCTTGTTTCTGGATCATTCAGACTGAAGCTGGCGTCAGCATGAGAGCACCACCATCTCGTGGCTCCGTCGTGGTCATTCCGCGAGCAATCATGGCAGCCGCTCCCCACCGGAAGCCTGCGGGAGTCGGGGGCCCCCAAGACTTTTGTAGAATCTTTACGGCTGAGGGGACGCTTTTCGAGAATGGAGCCCAAGCCCTAGCAGGCAAGCGTCCGAGTTCCAAGGTGTCCCAGGGCCATTTCAGTGGACCAGGCCCAAAACCGAAGAGCCGTACGCCATTTTAAGAGTCATGTGGCAGGCGCCTATCGCTGCACTGCAAGAGTGGGAGCAACTCAACAACATGGTGAGCGAGACGCTGTAGCCGCAAGAGCGGGCGCAACTCAGCTGGATGGCCGCCACCTGGGGAGGCCCGTTCACGCCGCCTCCCCCACGCCCCCCCCCCCCGGGGGCCGCCGCACGCAAATTTTCGGAGCAGCATTGTAGGATACCAAAACCAGTGCAGCAGTTTACTGGACATCACCTGGGTGCCATCAACATCTCAGCGCGTTCTGCTGCCTTGGGACTATTCGCACAACAGACCGCTACTGACGAGGCCTCCCCCCGCCCCACCCGGGACGCCCCACGCCAATTTTCGGAGCAGCATTGTAGGATCCCAAAACCAGTGCGGCACCCAGGCGACATCACCTGGGTGCCGTCCAGAACTCTGCACGTTGTGCTGCCTTGGGACTATTCGCACAAAAGACAGCTTCTGACCATTGTTTTTTGGGTGAAAAATGTTTAAATGTTTTTACAGTTTTTGTTCCGTTCATTATAGTTAAATGTTAATAAAGTTTTAAAATCTAACTTTGTTGGAGTGCTATATATGTTTAAAAAATCGGGTGAATGGGGCTTTGAATCGGGTTATTGTCATGTGTGGGCTTTGCAAGTGTACTGCTACAAGATCGGACATTTCAAACTCAAATGCACGTTCTTTTTCTTACCTTTCCGAAGCATGGAGCGCAATAGCAGGCAGAGAAAGGGTGATGCACGTGTTGAACACTGCCTGGCCTGGCAAGTTGCTGGCAGTGCCCCCCCCGCCCGCTCCTGAAAGAGGGCACACACACACCGCCGCCCCGAGTACTTCACAAATCTTTAAAAGACCATGCGCTTGTTCATGAGGCTTAAATGGTGTATCACCCCTTCTAGAACCCCTGCATCGACCCTCTGACGTTTCCTGGAAGAATTACCACGTAACACAATACCAAGCCCTGTCAGCTGAAACCCCCGAGGAATCGCGGGGCATATTATCAAGGGGGTTTATCTCCGCTTTTTTGGCTTTAAAAGCCAAGAAAGCGGAGATAAAATGATCTCCCTATTACCAAGCTGTCGCTAACACCAGTTAGTGACAGCTAAAAGGAGATAGCGACCATCTTGGGCCCCGCTTTGCATGTCAGTGATACTTATCACTAATGACATGCAAAGTGGCGTGCCAAGATGTTAGCGACTGGAAACAGTCCCTAACATCGCTATCTCCTATTACCAACTTTTGGAGATATTCGCGCTAAGCGCGAATATCTCCAAAATCTAACACCTGCCCTGAGCAGTTCTTAGCCATGTTATCCAATGGGAGGTGGATAACATGGCTAAGAGCATGTTCTCGATAATACATGAATATCGCTGATTTTTCTGCGATAATAGCAAGGTTTATCTGCGATAAAAATCGCCGATGTGCGGCGATAATTTTTGTCTCTAAACAAGTTAGAGACAAAAATTATCGCTAGTTGTTCGTAATATGCCCCCGGGTTTTTGCTTGCAGAAATCGGGAGGCGGGAGACTAGCACTGAAATCAGTAGTCTCACGCCTGAATCGGGAGGGTTGGCATGTCTGAATTCTCTACAGCTGGGGCCATAAACTACATCCGCAGGGGTAGGTGATAGCCTGGGACCAGCCTGGCATCTAAAATGGCTGCCGTGCACGACAAAATTGTGGCATTGGAAAAAAGGCAAGATGGCGCAGCCGCTGGAAGAGATGTATCAACATATATCAGCCTCCTCAGCCACCCTCAGGAAACATAGGGGATTAGGATACGTCTCCCGCACCCCCTTATACCTAGTAATTTAATTAACGAAGCACAAAATGGCGAATTCCCGTTTCGCTACCAGTTTGCGGCCCAGTTCGCGGCCCGTGAAGCGCTTCTACCGTGAAAAATCTTTTTTTTTTCTTTTCCCCACGGGACCCTTTAATAACCCCAACAACATTCCTAGGGGGTCAAGAAGGGGATACCTTGCCCCCTTTCATTAAATTCCCCCTTCGTTTTTCACCTCTTCTTCTCTCTCGATGCTACCGAGAGACAAGATGGCGGCCGCTTCGGACTGTCACGCAGCAAAAAAAACAAAAGCTCACGCACAGCCGCTGGAAGAGATGTATCAACATATATCAGCCTCCTCAGCCACCCTCAGGAAACATAGGGGATTAGGATACGTCTCCCGCACCCCCTTATACCAAGTAATTTAATTAACGAAGCACAAAATGGCGAATTCCCGTTTCGCTACCAGTTTGCGGCCCAGTTCGCGGCCCGTGAAGCGCTTCTACCGTGAAAAATCATTTTTTTTTTCTTTTCCCCACGGGACCCTTTAATAACCCCAACAACATTCCTAGGGGGTCAAGAGGGGGATACCTTGCCCCCTTTCATTAAATTCCCCCTTCGTTTTTCACCTCTTCTTCTCTCTCGATCCTACCGAGAGACAAGATGGCGGCCGCTCCGGACTGTTTAGAATGTTGACAGACACCGGAGAGCCAATCAGCTTTCTGCGCGCAAAGTTCCGAAACGCGAAAAGTAAGCGGACCGGATCGCTGCCCGGAGCGCTGTTACAGATATATATTGCGAAGCACATATATTGAGACCTAGCAAAGGCACATCGGGCTAACAGTCCCTACAATTTTGCCAAGTTTCGTGCAAATCCATTCAGCCGTTCGAGCTAAAAGTGAGTCCAACCGCCCTATGGAAAACTCAATGTTAAAAACGCGTTTTGGGACCCCCCTTTTTTCTCAGCCCCCCCTTGACGAAACCCCACCAAATTTTCAGGGGCTGCTCAGAAACAAAATATGCCATTTTCCTGAAAATTTCAGCCGATTCCGTCCACAAACGCCAATGTTATTAGACATAGAATTTTCAAAAATCCCATAGGGAAAAAATCCTAACTATATATACCTACTGGCGATAGCCAGTAGGTAATATATATATATATATACATATATATATTCACTGAAAAAACCATAGGTTATAGACCATATATAGTTAGGAATTCGCATTTACAAAACCTTATTTTACTCACACAAAACCATTGAAATTCCATATATAGTTAGTTGCACTAACTATATATCGCGCACCCGCAATCCACTGCTGATGATGTCACATATTACATCATTCATGACATGGTCAGTGACATCACTGATGACATCACTGATGACATCTCAAATGACATCACTGATGACATCTCAAATGACATCACTGATGACATCACTGATGACATCACTGATGACATCTCATTTGACATTACTGATCACATCACTGATGATATCATTCATGTGATAATACGATGAACCTCTTCAGACTCTAATATAACCTTAGATACAATCAGTGTAAACAGACACTCACAGACTGTCACTCATCCATGGAGTTACTCACACACCTAGTCAGTCATGCAAAGAATCAATCACACCTCCATTTCCTCAACTATACAGTTATACAAACTTTACTTATTCAAACATATACTAACACATATTTACTCTCTTATACAATCCCTGATACAAGTTCACAATGATCCATACAGCCACTCACACATTCACTGGCTCTTATGCACAGTTATTTATATATGTCAACTCTCACATGTACTGTGTTTTACATATGTACTTACTTTGACATGTAGCACTGAGATATCCATTCACTCACCAATACACTCATGCACACAGTCAACCGCCCATACAGCTGTTTCCACATGCACTTTTGAAACCATACATCTAGTGAATCAACTGCTCACACATCTATGCACAGAGTCATACACCTCCCAGCCACCCACACACACACTCAGTCTCCCATACAAATACTTGGGCAACCAATCAATAACCCATATAGTTACTCATATAGCTACTTATCAACACATGCAACAGTTTACAGAACAACAGACATAATGATGCACAAATTAAGACAGTTTAGTCACTAACCCATGCACTCAGTGAGACACATTTAATCACTCACTCATACAGTCAGTCATGCACCTACTAAATCCTTCATCCAGACACTTATACATCCACTCATTCTACAATATGTAAGACATATTTTAACTTTACAGAAACATACAGTCACTGGATGTTGTCATCAGTGATGTCATCAGTGATGTCATTTGAGATGTCATCAGTGATGTCATCAGTGATGTCACTGACCATGTCATGAATGATGTAATATGTGACATCATCAGCAGTGGATTGCGGGTGCGCGATATATAGTTAGTGCAACTAACTATATATGGAATTTCAATGGTTTTGTGTGAGTAAAATAAGGTTTTGTAAATGCGAATTCCTAACTATATATGGTCTATAACCTATGGTTTTTTCAGTGAATTTTCAAGGTTTTGTAAATGCTAATTCCTAACTATATATGGTCTATAACCTATGGTTTTTTCAGTGAATTTTCAAGGTTTTGTAAATGCTAATTCCTAACTATATATGGTCTATAACCTATGATTTTTTCAGTGAATATATATATATATACATACATATATAAACATATATCATCTGTATATCTATATAAATACAAACATAAATGCATGCATACATATACTTATATGCATACAGATGCATGTTATTTACATGAAAGTTGAAAAAACACTAATTAAAGCAAAGCTAAAAAGCCACCTCATTACAAACAGAATGGCTTTAACTTAAACGAGGGCGAGATCTATTGCATTTTCAATGCTTGTTTACTTTGGTTCCATCAAGAAGGCATTCAGATGTGTCACACATTTGCCATGAATTCTGAATGTTAGCACTCTAGTTGCACATTAGATCACTGTAGTAAAGCTACTGCTCACCAGGGACGTCTGCTGCTGGTATTCAAAGTGCATGTTTCAGTCTGCATGTCAGATTTTTTTAATGAAATAGAAGAGGATTTGAGAAGTCACTCAAAATGATCCCTAATTTTTCTTTCTGAAGCACTAATCATACTTTCTATGGCAAAATTAACCCCCTCATGTTGTTCCTTTTTAAATTGAGTGTTTTCAGACTTACCACTTCATTCCAATCAAGATGGCTTCTGGTGTGCCATACTTTTGTCATAAGTAAGACTGTTAGCGCTCTAGTTGTTCTTTAGAACACTCTGGGACATTCTGTCATTGGGCTATACTTGGGGTACATCTGGGTGATATTTGGGCTACATTTAGGCTCTTTTGTCTCTGGTGGCCATCTTGGGAGACTGTATGTCAGAATTTTTTAATGAAATTGAAGAGGGTTTGAGAAGTCACTCAAAATGTGCCCTAATTTTTCTTTCTGCAGCACTAATCATAATTCATATGGCAAAATATACCCCTCATTTTGTTCCTTTTTAAATTAAATGTTTTAAGAGTTACCACTTTATTCCAATCAAGATGGCTTCAGGTGTGCCATACCTTTGTAATAAGTAGGACTGTTAGCGCTCTAGTTGTTCTTTAGAACACTCTGGGACATTCTGTCATTGGGCTATACTTGGGCTACATCTGGGTGATATTTGGGCTACATTTGGGCTCTTTTGTCTCTGGTGGCCATTTTGGGAGACTGCATGTCAGAATTTTTTTATGAAATAGAAGAGGATTTGAAAAGTCACTCAAAATGTGCCCTAATTTTTCTTTCTGCAGCACTAATAATACCTTCTATTGCATAATATACCCCCTCATTTTGTTCCTTTTTAAATTAAATGTTTTAAGAGTTACCACTTTATTCCCATCACGATGGCTCCAGGTGTGCTATTGTCATATGGTTACTACGTTTCTATATATTGTGTTAAGTTAGCATGTGCTTATTAAATGTTT
This sequence comes from Lissotriton vulgaris, assembly GCF_964263255.1. Taxonomy (NCBI): domain Eukaryota; kingdom Metazoa; phylum Chordata; class Amphibia; order Caudata; family Salamandridae; genus Lissotriton; species Lissotriton vulgaris. The sequence goes on from NW_028242858.1 coordinate 104,752, forward strand.
AAAGGCCATATTTTCTTTCTACTTCGGTTTTGCACACGACACCTAATTGTTATTGCAGCTTTTAACCTAGACGAAAGATGTGATTTATTTGAGAATAATATGTTATTGCAATGATATCAGTCATGCTTGGTACACTTGGTACAACTGTCTGCACACTGAGAACTGCACACTCTCAGAATAACCTAACACAAGGTTGCTGTAGGCCTGATCCTCGCACCACGTTAGTCATAACACAAATAATGTTTGTGCCAACAGTTGGCTCTACGTGGGTTTAAGATACAGTTACAGGGAATGAATAAACACACTTGATGCTGAGCATGCTGAGAGCTGGTAGCTGTTGATGTGATCTCCTACTACTGAGAATTAGAGGTATGGGTCCGCCCTGCTAAGAACCCAGATGAGACCTTCTTAGATATAATATAATATGCTAATTAGGGTGCGCGAAATATAGGTGACACAGAATTCTATAGATTTTGCATCATAACATGTTATCACCTTTTGCTTACTATGGATTAGTGACGATGCTGCTGACTCTGATTTTTATAATATGTATGTTGATATTATACAAGATACTGCGTTTGAGAATGCTGCATTGAAAAATAAACATTTCAAACTTGCACGTGTTTTCATTGCCTCCCAGTTTCGGTTTGGAATGATAATATAACGAAAGAGTGTTCATGTGTTCCACGATACCTGAGGTATTCTAAGTAATTACTACCGATGCGACACTGTAGCTAGCTAGGTAAGGGGATTTCTGAAACAAAGGTGAGTTGTGGGTCACCCTAACTCACCCAGGTTCTAGGTCTCTGTGCACAGTTCTGTGAGAGAACGGAAACCCTGCGACATGGCGCCCATACGTTGATTGGCCTTATATCATGACACTCGAGTAGTATATCATTCAAACCTTAACGCCTACATTCCCGTTTCCGGAAAACGGCGGTGTCGGTAAAACCTACCTATTTTTGAAATAGGTCTTATTCAGGCTTGAATCTATCTAAAACGGTTTCTTTGGATTACTACCCAGTTGTGCTACAAAGTATTATTTGTTTTTTCTCGTTCCTGTGCTGACATGGCTCAAGCCGTGGACATCCCGCAGCATAGTCGCATTGCGGTGCGTGACCATTTGCGGATGTATGATGTTCCTCTAGAGGGCTTGGCTGTGATATTAGTGGTGAGTGCGGAACATGCTTACCCGTACGAACTGTTTTATTCGTGGGTGACATTTCCGCCGGTGGACGCTAATTCTGGTGTGTTCCACTCATACACTGCTTCAGATGTACCGGCTGCGTACGCTCCGTACAGAGCACTGGAAGTACCTATTGACGCTTGGCAGCATGGAGTTTGGTTTGGTGGCGCCCTACCGCACGTTTTAACCGCTCCGAGGTTAGGTCCATTGTCCATTCCGGGCACTCCGTGGCCCGCTTTGGCTGGGTTTACTCCTCACCCCCGACGTGCCACTTGTAACGTGGCAGATCTGCGGCGGCTTCATGAAGTCGCTGTGGAAGTGATTAGAGCACTTGTTCATTACACTAGCCGTAATGTTCAAGACGCGGCCCCTAGGGGCGCACAGCTTCGTGCAGAACATGCTGGTCTGAAAATCAATCCGGTCATGGTTAATTCCGTGATGGGTAAGAAGCCCCAAGAAAAGGATGATTTTCCTTTCTGGCTTGCTGAGAAATTCGGCCAGCTGGAAGCTGTGTTTCCCAATACGAGTCCGGGTGATAAACACCGGATTCTTACACTAAGTTTGCCGAAAGATCTGGCTCCTGACCTTGCTGACTGTGAAACCTGGGGAAAAACTTTTGCGGCGGTCTATTCGAGGTGCTATGGCTCCCCGTCAGTGACCAATCTAGGTGGGGTCCTTAAACGGGTTCAAGACGAACACGGACCAGAGGCGGCTGTTGAATTGGGCATGCGCCTGTGTGGCTCATTTGAAGTAGTTTGCGATCTGATCCTTGCGAACGTCAAGGGGGATGCAGTGAACTTTCAGGTGGCTAACGCGTTGGCGTTGGTTCAAGAGGCCGACCGACCCCGACAGTTGGCAAAGATTATTGTGGCTGCTTATAAAATGGTTGGCCGCAATGCGAAGGGGGTTAAAGCTTCTCCGGATAAGGAGAAGAAACAGCCCCAGGGTCAGACATCGGAAACTAGTGGTCAACAAAAGTCCAAAAAGCAAAATTGGCCTAAAAAGCAGAATCAGGGTAAGCAACAGCAACAACAAACACAGGTTTCTGCTCCTGCGTCTCCGTTGCCTGCGCAGTCGGATCGTGTTTATGATTTGCGCGACCGCGCGATGATTAAATCGCCTGAGAGGTTTCAGGCTTCTGACCAACGCTCTCCTCGTTCCTTTCAGGACTCATCGGCACCGTCAACCGGTGGTGGAGGGGGCGGCAGGGGCCGGGGTGGCCAGCAAGGACGTGGTCAGCCCCGCCAGCGCAACGGTGGAGAGCAGCAGGAAGGCTCTACGCCCAAGAGACCACAGTTTGCTACGAAGAAAGTCGCCGCCCTGACCGCGCATCGTTATGCCCCAGATAGTGAGAACGCGGCTTCGGAATCTGACGTGGGCTCTGACCTTGCTGGACAGCGCAGCCGAGATTACCATAGTGAGAGAGGCCCTCCGTCCACTGTTGAAGGTGACAGCGACTGATTCTTATGTTGTAATTGAAACTGCTGATACGCATGTTGCTCCCCCTGAAAGACTTTTTGAAATTGTCCTGTTAATTGAAGGTGACATGCAGCATACGGTAAAAGGGGTATTTTGGGAAAATCTCTCGTCTACATATGACATTTTACTTTCGGAGGCTGACTGGCCCCCACCTTTTGTTCTCGCAGCTCCGCGAGGGGAGGAGGTAATCCTGCCCAGCTTCGCGCACACTGTGCCGAGGGTGGAGGCGCTGCATTTTGCAGAAGAGTGGGATCTGGCGCTTGCGCCGGCTGTGTACCGCAATCAGTGTGGCTGGGATAAATTGTCACCAAGCCACGAGATTCCTTTGCGGTCACAGCCACAGCCTCATCCTCAATATCCCATATGGCGTGAAGCGAAAGCTTCAGTCGCAGCTATCCTTGAACAATTGGAATATCAAGGTGTAATTGAAACGTGTGTGTCACCGATGAATAACCCCCTTTTTACTGTGAACAAGACGGACGGCTCATATCGTTTGGTTTTGCATTATAGGCATTTGAACTCGCATTGCCGTAACTGTGCAGTACAGAATACGCATGGCTCTGCGTTAGTGAATAGTCTTGAGCGTAAACGATTCAAAACTACGCTTGACATTTCCAATGGTTTTTATGCCCATAGATTAGATGGTCTAAGTTCCCAATGGACCAGTTTTACATGCGGCGGTGTACAAAAAAAGTTTAAACGACTCCCAATGGGCTACAAGAATAGTCCTGGAGTGTTTTCCGCACGCATTGTCTCTGTGCTGGAGAGCTTCGACCCAGTTGCTTGTTCGTATGTGGATGACATTTATCTCACAGACGACGATCTTTGGGAGCATCTGTGTCGAGTAAATAGCATAATTTGTAACTTTGCTGACGTAGGTTACAAGTTTAACTTTGCAAAGTCGCACATTGCAGAGTACACAGTGTTGTTTCTTGGTTACGAGCTTAACAACGAAGGGAAGGGTTTAGCACCCCATTTCCTGGAGAAATGTGCACACTTGTGCTCTCCGACAACACTGAAAAAATTACAATCTCTACTGGGCTTTTTGAATTTCGGAAGGACATACATTCCGGAATATGCCCAGCGTATCAAGCCTTTGTATGCTTTGATACAACCATCTTTTACCAAATCATGCTGGCTGCCTGAGCATTCGGCCATTCTGTAGTCTTTGCAGGCTGATTTGCTCGCTTCTGAATACTTACAGACTCGTGATAACCAAACCAACCTGGTGATAAGAATTATCCCTGGGGCGGTGGGTTTCACGTACCTGACTTTTAATGAAGGAGACACAGTACCTATTGCTTACAAGTCACACCTGTACACTTCGGCTGAATTGCGGTTTTCCACTGTGGAGAAGGTTTTAACAGCTGTACAGATGGCAATTCTTAAGGAACGTGCCCTGTCACAAGGAAAACGCATGTTGGTTGTTACCCCGTGTCCTGCCTTAGAGGCGGTTACGATAACCAGTGTACCTAATTCCAAAGCTTTGCACCCTCGGTGGATTCAATGGGCTGCATCCTTGACGTCCCAGGATGTCACGTTTATTTTTGACGCCACGTTACGGTCGCAGGAGTATTTGCAGTATGAGTTTGTTCATCCTGCTCCGTTAGCAATGCGGCCGTTGGAGGATTTCCATTGCATCATTTACACTGATGGTTCGGCGCAGGTTGCGCATGGCTCTAAACATGCCTACGTTTCCGCTTGCGCCATTGTGGTCGGTGTCATGGTGAACGATGAGTTCGAGTCCAGTGTCGTGCACACGCAGACACTTGGGGACTGCACCGCACAATTAGCAGAGCTTTGTGCGCTGATGCTTGCATTAGAGTACGCAGATCCTGGTGTGACGACTTTAATCGTAAGTGACTCTTACTACTGTGTCCAGTCTTACAATGAAAACTTGTTCTTTTGGATTCAGAATGATTTTCGGGACTCCAAAGGTAGCACAATAAAACACAAGACGATCTGGGTACGAGTGGCGGAACTTAAAGAGAGGCTGCCACTTGTCTTTGTAATTCATACTCTTGGTCATCAGCGCGTGGGGGTCCACGCTGTTGGCAACTCGCTTGCTGATGAAGCAGCGAGGTCAGCGGTATCGAAATACCTAGTTGCAGCAGTCACGAGATCCAAAAGCAGAATAGATGATGACATCTTGGCAGCTGTTGCTGCAACACAGAAGGGAAGTAAATATCCTGCGGGATTCTCTTCTAAATACACATACCACTTAAGTCCCGATAAGGTTCCTTATGTGAAAATCCCTGAAGTTGGCGAACGTCTAGTTCCCAACTCGGATCGCAGGGCTGCTTTGATTACAGCGGCTCATGAAGGAGTGACGTCTGCGCATGCGGGCGTCTCGGCCACTGTAACTCAGCTACAACAGAGATTCTGGTGGCGGGGACTGTACAAACAGACGCGTGAATATGTTCTTCATTGTGACATTTGCCAGCAGATTAAACCTTCAACTGCTGCACGTCCGCCTCAGACACAGTTGTACATCTCGAATAAACCACTTGGATGTGTTTATTTGGATCACTGCGGTCCATTTTCTTCTGATACTGCATTTAAGTACATCTTAGTAGCAGTTGATTCATGCACACACTTTGTGTGGGTATGGCCGCATCGGAGCGCTGATTCACGTACTGTCATTAAGGATTTGCGAGTCTTTGTGGGAATTTTTGCCTGTGGTACCTTCCATTCGGATCAGGGTCCGGCATTTGCCTCTAAGGCGTATAAGGATGCTGTGGTTTCGATGGGGGTCCAAGTCAAATTTTCGAGTCCCTACAGACCTGAGGGTAATAGTGTAGTTGAACGAATGAACCGCGACTTAAAGCAATCTTTGACAGCTCGAGTTATAGGCACTGGCAGAAACTGGTTAGCCCTCCTTATAGGCGTGCAGCGTGCACTTAATAATCTCCCTAGAAGGTCTCTGGGTGGGCGGACCCCATACGAAATGCTCTTTGGTATCAAGATGTATGTACCTGACCTCGATGGGCTAGACAGCGTGGCCCAGGCCACGGCCTTTGACGTAGATGAACATTGCACTGTTTTACAGAATCTACAAAAGACCAGAGACTGTCTTGCAAAGGAACATTTGCCCTCCACATCGGATGATGCGCTGCAGATCCCGGTAGTTGGCTGGCTACCCCAAGTTGGAGAACTGGTTCGAGAGAAGATCGATAACAAGAAAGAGTTTGGTCCCTCATATCGAGCACCGGTTCGAGTTCTTGGAGTGAAGGGCACAAGAACAGTCATTTTACCACCACTTCCAGGTCGTAAGGAAAACAGATTTATTTCTATTGACAATGTCAAGACACACAGGGTGGCCGATTCTTCATAGCATGACACCGGCTGTATCCTGTCCTTCCATGGTGAGGCCCTCTGTGCTGGCTATTACATCTGGTGCAGAACAGGAGGTGTCCCTCGAGATGCCTGCCATATCCAGTCCTTTATTAAATACTATTCCTAATACTAACATTGATGAGCTGAACTACACTTATCCTGCTGATTTATCGATGCCTGATTTACAGACCCGTTTTGCAGGCCAGTCCAGATTCTCTTTTGACTCTATTTCGGAAACTTCAAAGAAACCCACAAACATTGCCAGATATGCCACATTGTTCAAAAAACATTTTTTAGTTCCGCCTTGGACATACATTTGGTTGATCCTATTTTCATGTTATCTTTTTATGTCAATTGGTTTTGTGTTTTATTTTTTCTGCCTGATTGATGGTCACTACGTTAAAGAAAGAACAGGAATTCGGTACCTTAATGGAACATTGGCCCCTCTTTCCTCTTCACATTCAGCGCACAGACTGAAACGAAACTTAAATACAGTTAACATTACTGCTTGGCCTGTCCTTGATGGGATTGTGTGGGATGCGGTTAGGTTTCAGATACATGGGCCTACTGAAGTGATTAATGTTCCAAATGTGCTTAGAGTAAACATGGGAGATGTAATTAAACAGAATATACGCTCTGATGATTGGGATATTTAGGCCGTAGAAGCATTATTCTCTGATTTAAAGTATTATGCTGCCTTCGATGCTGAGGATCTGTACACAGATTCTATTAATTATGGTGATTTGTTTTGTTTTCAACACTATGGTAATCATTTTTGACATAAAACAAACTCCAGGAGGGTTGCTGTTAATTATACACAATGGGAACATTGCCCTACTCCATTTGGGGGCAGTTCCAATACGTTTCTGAAAAAATACACCTATTTTACAGACTTTAATCAATCTAATCCCGATTCATTTTATTTTAAAACGACACAAATGTCCATGTCCAAAGTTAGACTTACTGATACAAAATTGCTGTATTCGAAGTCCTTTCTAGACAGGTTGGCTGTAGATGGCTATGAGTTTTGGAAAGGAACAATTGACCTTAAATCGATTTGGGGTACCAAAGATTGGCAGGTACAAGGCACTGAGGCTTTGCACCGTGCATGTCTCATCCCAAATCACATGTTGTTTTTAAATTCATCCATTTTACAAACAACATGCTTTGGATTGGCTACTTCTAAAAAATTGAATACACCAACCATCCCAGATTTGGAGGAATATACAGGTTGGGGTAATTTTACTGATTTGTCCGTTCATGAGTTGCAAACTCTTATACACAATTCGTCCTTTAACATATCCAGTTTGGATTCGAAGGGTTGGCTGATGTGGCATAAAAGTGCTGATTCTTGCCAACGCCGTTTTCTGGGTTTGGCTAAGGGGTTCACAAAAGTCAGACTCGATCCCCGTTTTGAAGAAGACTACACTGTCACTACTTATTCTGTGGGGAAGCTGTGTCAGAATTGGTTACAACATTCCACTTTAGCTGCAGTTAAAATACATCTGTCTCTATTAAATGATAATGTGGATTTGAATGATTTTATAAAAGGCCCAGCTAAAGGTAGATCTAAACGATGGCTGTATGCGATTTACAATGAAATTTGGAAAGTTACCCAGGTTGAGGCTGCTAAACGCCTGAGAGCTATTGATCAAGCAAATTTAGAGACGGTGCTTGCAGTTGTTGATAACAGCATTAACACGCTTTCTTCCCGAATTCACACGTTAAATAATATTGTGTCTTCTGTTGTTGACATTGTACATGATGAAGTGTCCGTGTTATATCATGGTCAAAATCAATTGCGTTCTGTGATGCAATTTGCGTGGACACTAAAGACTCTTAAGTCTGGTCGAGTGCCATGGACTTTTATGAACGTCTCATCATTGTTTGCCCCTTTTAATCTGACTGAAAAACAGCGTATGCTGTCAATGAGAGATGCAACATTTTCTATGTTACATATTGAAAAATTAGAATCCTTGCCATTTTCTGTGGCTGAAGTGACTGCTGCGACGTGGCTTATTCATGGTGTTATAACATTACCTTTTGCTTTGTATAAATTTACAAATTGTCTGAAATATATAGCCATTGGGCGATATGAACCATTAGGCAGTGCTTTCCTCCATGAGACATGGTCTTTACCATACACTTACAGATGCCTTAAGGAGGGAAATGAAGTGAATCTGAATGGTGAGGAATGTACACAGTCGCCTGACCGCTCACTAATATGCAGACACATCCAGTTGCATGGTTCTTGTAATCAGGACAAACCTAATTTGGCCTGTATTTTGAAAGGGACACCAGTTCCTGCAATTGTTCCCACGTTCACGTTGTTGTCCAACGGTAGTTATTTACTTTTGAATAACGAGTTTTGTTGTGGGTTAGAGGCCGGTATCGCATATGTGGTTACCGTGTCAGAGAGGGTGGTTTGCTGCAAGAATGTGTTGTATCCACCCACGCATGGGAATTCAGAAGTTTTAATTTGGCCGAGAATACCAACCTTGAGAGCTGAGTTCAATGGTTTAGGCCGTATAAGAGCCCTTTTGTCTCAAAAACAGGTGGCCCTGAACTCTGCACGCGAAACTTATGTCCTTCACATAGCAAACACACGCACAGAAGTTAAAGCACTTTTAAGTACTGATTTGCCGTTTCATTTTTGCGAGCTGGTTCATCAGATCTTTAATGCCTCCTCCACAACGGGCCTGGCTCATTTTTTTTAAATGGTTAGCAGTGGTCTCGTGACTACATTTGAAAAAGTATTTGGTATTATCCCTGCGTTCTTTCATTCTATATTTGCTAGCCTGTTTGGCGGATTTCCTGTTTTGCTGGCTTTGGCTGCAGGCGTTCTGGTGATATTTTATTTTATAAAACATGGATGCCCTTCATGCGCAAGGAAACGCACAGCCCCTACTGATGCAGTTTCGCAACCGGATGCTTGATTACTATGGATCCTTGCCGCTTGCGACATTGAGCACGGCTTTTGGATTATCCTTCAGATTTTCCTATTTTACCTGTGTCCAGCCTGTGTTTCATTGCCTGAGCTGTGATTTCGACTGGGCCATTGATTTGTGTCTCTGTTTACCGACTTCTCCTGACGTCAACTTTGATCAGCTGATGTACCCCGTAGTGGCTCACGAGTTGGTCTGTTCTGGCGAAAGGGTTATGGCTGTAGCAGCGATGCATGGACTAATGGGTCAGTGGGACATATTCGCAGCGGCGCATGACTTTCTGGCACAGAGCGTTCTCGAGAACCCACTGAGTTGTCCTCTGATGTTGCTAGAGGAATCAGTGTTGGAGGAGCACGTATGTTCTTTCCCATTGCTTAATTGGATGGCTGAACTGTTTTCGGATGATGGCAGTGATTTCATGTTGGAAGCTGTAGCTACATATTTTGCATATTCATTCAACGAGGAATGACTCTGAATACTTCCATCTGGCACGTGACTTTTTAGTAATTCTGAATGGTGCCTTTTTTAATATGAACATTCGAATTTCTCATATGTTCTAGGCCTGTTAATTGAAATCAGGCCTCAAGTTCGACTTTTTATGTTTTGTGTGGCCACTATAGGCATTCATACATACATTTTTGTGTTTTTAAATTTTACATACATTTACATACATTTGGCTTGGCTCAATATCATTGAACTCTGCTTTCATGTCTTGCCTCTCATAGAGTATTGGCTTATATTTTTCTTTTCTAACCGTCCTCGGATCATTGGGGGGGTGTCATATGGTTACTACGTTTCTATATATTGTGTTAAGTTAGCATGTGCTTATTAAATGTTTAAAGGCCATATTTTCTTTCTGCTTCGGTTTTGCACACGACACCTAATTGTTATTGCAGCTTTTAACCTAGACGAAAGATGTGATTTATTTGAGAATAATATGTTATTGCAATGATATCAGTCGTGCTTGGTACACTTGGTACAACTGTCTGCACACTGAGAACTGCACACTCTCAGAATAACCTAACACAAGGTTGCTGTAGGCCTGATCCTCGCACCACGTTAGTCATAACACAAATAATGTTTGTGCCAACAGTTGGCTCTACGTGGGTTTAAGATACAGTTACAGGGAATGAATAAACACACTTGATGCTGAGCATGCTGAGAGCTGGTAGCTGTTGATGTGATCTCCTACTACTGAGAATTAGAGGTATGGGTCCGCCCTGCTAAGAACCCAGATGAGACCTTCTTATATATAATATAATATGCTAATTAGGGTGCGCGAAATATAGGTGACACAGAATTCTATAGATTTTGCATCATAACATGTTATCACCTTTTGCTTACTATGGATTAGTGACGATGCTGCTGACTCTGATTTTTATAATATGTATGTTGATATTATACAAGATACTGCGTTTGAGAATGCTGCATTGAAAAATAAACATTTCAAACTTGCATGTGTTTTCATTGCCTCCCAGTTTCGGTTTGGAATGATAATATAACGAAAGAGTGTTCATGTGTTCCACGATGCCTGAGGTATTCTAAGTTCATGTTCTGGATTGTCTAAGTCATTGGGAAGTAATTACTACCGATGCGACACTGTAGCTAGCTAGGTAAGGGGATTTCTGAAACAAAGGTGAGTTGTGGGTCACCCTAACTCACCCAGGTTCTAGGTCTCTGTGCACAGTTCTGTGAGAGAACGGAAACCCTGCGACACTATACCTTTGTAATAAGTAGGACTGTTAGCGCTCTAGTTGTTCTTTAGAACACTCTGGGACATTCTGTCATTGGGCTATACTTGGGCTACATCTGGGTGATATTTGGGCTACATTTGGGCTCTTTTGTCTCTGGTGGCCATTTTGGGAGACTGCATGTCAGAATGTTTTAATGAAATAGAAAAGGATTTGAGAAGTCACTCAAAATGTGCCCTAATTTTTCATTCTGCAGCACTAATCATACTTTCTATGGCAAAATATACCCCCTCATGTTGTTTCTTTTTAAATTAAATGTTTTAAGAGTTACCACTTTATTCCAATCAAGATGGCTTCAGGTGTGCCATACCTTTGTAATAAGTAGGACTGTTAGCGCTCTAGTTGTTCTTTAGAACACTCTGGGACATTCTGTCATTGGGCTATACTTGGGCTACATCTGGGTGATATTTGGGCTACATTTGGGCTCTTTTGTCTCTGGTGGCCATTTTGGGAGACTGCATGTCAGAATGTTTTAATGAAATAGAAAAGGATTTGAGAAGTCACTCAGAATGTGCCCTAATTTTTCATTCTACAGCACTAATCATACTTTCTATGGCAAAATATACCCCCTCATGTTGTTCCTTTTTAAATTAAATGTTTTAAGAGTTACCACTTTATTCCAATCAAGATGGCTTCAGGTGTGCCATACCTTTGTAATAAGTAGGACTGTTAGCGCTCTAGTTGTTCTTTAGAACACTCTAGGAGGCTGCAGTAGAACACAAAGGAATCAACTGACAGTCTCTGTCCTTGTTGGATGTACATGTTTTACTGAGAATGTCAGACTTCATTTTCACATGACTGAGAAAGATAATGTGAATTTACAGAAAATATGCTTTCAGTTTAGCTTATAGATCCCCTTCCAAACCACTGTGGGAAAATCATGAGATATTAGTTTTCTTTCAAACAATATTCATGATATCACAGCAGAAGGTTTTTTCACATGGTAAAATCACCTTAGAACCCACCACAATTCCTAAAACGAGTATGGTACCATCAACAAATGATTTATAATGTAACTAAAGTCCTAAAACCCTCTATTAACTACAATGCTTTTTAATGAGGTGCTATCATGTATATTGGTCCCAAGATGGCTGCCAACACTTCTTGGATGAAGTGCTGACAGCCAATCAGATCAGATGTGTGGTTAGGCTCCGCCCAGATATATATCTTTTTTTGAACCTAAATTACTCAAAATCCACTGGAGCACATATATTGAGACCTTGCAAAGGCACATCGGGCTAACAGTCCCTACAATTTTGCCAAGTTTCGTGCAAATCCATTCAGCCGTTCGAGCTAAAAGTGAGGCCAACCGCCCTATGGAAATTAACATGGGAAAAACGCGTTTTGGGACCCCCCTTTTTTCTCAGCCCCACCTTGATGAAACCCCCCCAAATTGTCAGGGAATGCTCAGAAACAAAATGTTCCATTTTCCTGAAGATTTCAGCCAATTCCGTCCACAAACGCCAAAGTTATTAGACATAGAATTTTCAAAAATCCCATAGAGAAAAAATCCTAACTATATATACCTACTGGCGACCGCCAGTAGGTAATATATATATATATATATATGTAATTTAGGTTCAAAAAAAGATATATATCTGGGCGGAGCCTAACCACACATCTGATCTGATTGGCTGTCAGCACTTCATCCAAGAAGTGTTGGCAGCCATCTTGGGACCAATATACATGATAGCACCTCATTAAAAAGCATTGTAGTTAATAGAGGGTTTTAGGACTTTAGTTACATTATAAATCATTTGTTGATGGTACCATACTCGTTTTAGGAATTGTGGTGGGTTCTAAGGTGATTTTACTATGTGAAAAAACCTTCTGCTGTGATATCATGAATATTGTTTGAAAGAAAACTAATATCTCATGATTTTCCCACAGTGGTTTGGAAGGGGATCTATAAGCTAAACTGAAAGCATATTTTCTGTAAATTCACATTATCTTTCTCAGTCATGTGAAAATGAAGTCTGACATTCTCAGTAAAACATGTACATCCAACAAGGACAGAGACTATCAGTTGATTCCTTTGTGCTCTACTGCAGCCTCCTAAAGTGTTCTAAAGAACAACTAGAGTGCTAACAGTCCTACGTATTACAAAGGTATAGCACACCTGGAGCCATCGTGATGGGAATAAAGTGGTAACTCTTAAAACATTTAATTTAAAAAGGAACAAAATGAGGGGGTATATTATGCAATAGAAGGTATTATTAGTGCTGCAGAAAGAAAAATTAGGGCACATTCTGAGTGACTTTTCAAATCCTCTTCTATTTCATTAAAAGATTCTGACATGCAGTCTCCCAAAATGGCCACCAGAGACAAAAGAGCCCAAATGTAGCCCAAATATCACCCAGATGTAGCCCAAGTATAGCCCAATGACAGAATGTCCCAGAGTGTTCTAAAGAACAACTAGAGCGCTAACAGTCCTACTTATTACAAAGGTATGGCACACCTGAAGCCATCTTGATTGGAATAAAGTGGTAACTCTTAAAACATTTAATTTAAAAAGGAACAAAATGAGGGGGTATATTTTGCCATATGAATTATGATTAGTGCTGCAGAAAGAAAAATTAGGGCACATTTTGAGTGACTTCTCAAACCCTCTTCAATTTCATTAAAAAATTCTGACATACAGTCTAACAAGATGGCCACCAGAGACAAAAGAGCCTAAATGTAGCCCAAATATCACCCAGATGTACCCCAAGTATAGCCCAATGACAGAATGTCCCAGAGTGTTCTAAAGAACAACTAGAGCGCTAACAGTCTTACTTATGACAAAAGTATGGCACACCAGAAGCCATCTTGATTGGAATGAAGTGGTAAGTCTGAAAACACTCAATTTAAAAAGGAACAACATGAGGGGGTTAATTTTGCCATAGAAAGTATGATTAGTGCTTCAGATTGAAAAATTAGGGATCATTTTGAGTGACTTCTCAAATCCTCTTCAATTTCATTAAAAAAATTCTGACATGCAGACTGAAACATGCACTTTGAATACCAGCAGCAGACGTCCCTGGTGAGCAGTAGCTTTACTACAGTGATCTAATGTGCAACTAGAGTGCTAACATTCAGAATTTATGGCAAATGTGTGACACATCTGAATGCCTTCTTGATGGAACCAAAGTAAACAAGCATTGAAAATGCAATAGATCTCGCCCTCGTTTAAGTTAAAGCCATTCTCTTTGTAATGAGGTGGCTTTTTAGCTTTGCTTTTATTAGTGTTTTTTCAACTTTCATGTAAATAACATGCATCTGTATGCATATAAGTATATGTATGCATGCATTTATGTTTGTATTTATATAGATATACAGATGATATATGTTTATATATGTATGTATATATATATATTCACTGAAAAAACCATAGGTTATAGACCATATATAGTTAGGAATTAGCATTTACAAAACCTTGAAAATTCACTGAAAAAACCATAGGTTATAGACCATATATAGTTAGGAATTAGCATTTACAAAACCTTGAAAATTCACTGAAAAAAACATAGGTTATAGACCATATATAGTTAGGAATTCGCATTTACAAAACCTTATTTTATTCACACAAAACCATTGAAATTCCATATATAGTTAGTTGCACTAACTATATATCGCGCACCCGCAATCCACTGCTGATGATGTCACATATTACATCATTCATGACATGGTCAGTGACATCACTGATGACATCACTGATGACATCTCAAATGACATCACTGATGACATCACTGATGACAACATCCAGTGACTGTATGTTTCTGTAAAGTTAAAATATGTCTTACATATTGAAGAATGAGTGGATGTATAAGTGTCTGGATGAAGGATTTAGTAGGTGCATGACTGACTGTATGAGTGAGTGATTAAATGTGTCTCACTGAGTGCATGGGTTAGTGACTAAACTGTCTTAATTTGTGCATCATTATGTCTGTTGTTCTGTAAACTGTTGCATGTGTTGATAAGTAGCTATATGAGTAACTATATGGGTTATTGATTGGTTGCCCAAGTATTTGTATGGGAGACTGAGTGTGTGTGTGGGTGGCTGGGAGGTGTATGACTCTGTGCATAGATGTGTGAGCAGTTGATTCACTAGATGTATGGTTTCAAAAGTGCATGTGGAAACAGCTGTATGGGCGGTTGACTGTGTGCATGAGTGTATTGGTGAGTGAATGGATATCTCAGTGCTACATGTCAAAGTAAGTACATATGTAAAACACAGTACATGTGAGAGTTGACATATATAAATAACTGTGCATAAGAGCCAGTGAATGTGTGAGTGGCTGTATGGATCATTGTGAACTTGTATCAGGGATTGTATAAGAGAGTAAATATGTGTTAGTATATGTTTGAATAAGTAAAGTTTGTATAACTGTATAGTTGAGGAAATGGAGGTGTGATTGATTCTTTGCATGACTGACTAGGTGTGTGAGTAACTCCATGGATGAGTGACAGTCTGTGAGTGTCTGTTTACACTGATTGTATCTAAGGTTATATTAGAGTCCGAAGAGGTTCATCGTATTATCACATGAATGATATCATCAGTGATGTGATCAGTAATGTCAAATGAGATGTCATCAGTGATGTCATCAGTGATGTCATTTGAGATGTCATCAGTGATGTCATTTGAGATGTCATCAGTGATGTCACTGACCATGTCATGAATGATGTAATATGTGACATCATCATCAGTGGATTGCGGGTACGCGATATATAGTTAGTGCAACTAACTATATATGGAATTTCAATGGTTTTGTGTGAATAAAATAAGGTTTTGTAAATGCGAATTCCTAACTATATATGGTCTATAACCTATGGTTTTTTCAGTGAATATATATATATATATATATATATATATATATATATATATATATATATATATATATATATATATATATATATATATATATATATATATATATATATATATTCACTGAAAAAATCATAGGTTATAGTCGATATATAGTTAGGAATTTGCATTTACAAAACCTTGAAAATTCAATGAAAAAACCATTGGTTTTAGGCCATATATAGTTAGGGATTTGCGTTTACAAAACCTTTTTTTACTCGCATAAAACCATTGAAATTCCATATATAGTTAGATGCGCTAACTATATATCGCGCACCCGCAATCCACTGCTGATGATGTCACATATTACATCATTCATGACATGGTCAGTGACATCACTGATGACATCACTGATGACATCTCAAATGACATCACTGATGACATCACTGATGACAACATCCAGTGACTGTCTGTTTCTGTAAAGTTAAAATATGTCTTACATATTGAAGAATGAGTGGATGTATAAGTGTCTGGATGAAGGATTTAGTAGGTGCATGACTGACTGTATGAGTGAGTGATTAAATGTGTCTCACTGAGTGCATGGGTTAGTGACTAAACTGTCTTAATTTGTGCATCATTATGTCTGTTGTTCTGTAAACGGTTGCATGTGTTGATAAGTAGCTATATGGGTAACTATATGGGTTATTGATTGGTTGCCCAAGTATTTGTATGGGAGACTGAGTGTGTGTGTGGGCGGCTGGGAGGTGTATGACTCTGTGCATAGATGTGTGAGCAGTTGATTCACTAGATGTATGGTTTCAAAAGTGCATGTGGAAACAGCTGTATGGGCGGTTGACTGTGTGCATGAGTGTATTGGTGAGTGAATGGATATCTCAGTGCTACATGTCAAAGTAAGTACATATGTAAAACACAGTACATATGAGAGTTGACATATATAAATAACTGTGCATAAGAGCCAGTGAATGTGTGAGTGGCTGTATGGATCATTGTGAACTTGTATCAGGGATTGTAAAAGAGAGTAAATATGTGTTAGTATATGTTTGAATAAGTAAAGTTTGTATAACTGTATAGTTGAGGAAATGAAGGTGTGATTGATTCTTTGCATGACTGACTAGGTGTGTGAGTAACTCCATGGATGAGTGACAGTCTGTGAGAGTCTGTTTACAGTGATTGTATCTAAGGTTTTATTAGAGTCTGAAGAGGTTCATCAAATTATCATATGAATAATGTCATCAGTGATGTGATCAGTAATGTCAAATGAGATGTCATCAGTGATGTCATTTGAGATGTCATCAGTGATGTCATCAGTGATGTCATTTGAGATGTCATCAGTGATGTCATCAGTGATGTCACTGACCATGTCATGAATGATGTAATATGTGACATCATCAGCAGTGGATTGCGGGTGCACGATATATAGTT
Source organism: Lissotriton vulgaris (assembly GCF_964263255.1). NCBI lineage: Eukaryota > Metazoa > Chordata > Amphibia > Caudata > Salamandridae > Lissotriton > Lissotriton vulgaris. The sequence goes on from NW_028242858.1 coordinate 121,675, forward strand.
AGCGCATCTAACTATATATGGAATTTCAATGGTTTTATGCGAGTAAAAAAAGGTTTTGTAAATGCAAATCCCTAACTATATATGGCCTAAAACCAATGGTTTTTTCATTGATTTTTCAAGGTTTTGTAAATGCAAATTCCTAACTATATATCGACTATAACCTATGGTTTTTTCAGTGAATTTCAATGGTTTTTTAATAGCAAATATGAAAAGCTTTAAAATGTCAAGTACGTGATAGATAAAAACTTTTTCGTGTTTATGCACGCTGATGTGCTTTGAACGCTGCCCCCCTCCCCTCTTTTCTCTTAGTAGTACTCTCTCTTTGCAGATACTGAAGAGTAGTTAACGCAGGCCTTTACCCCCGTTGTAATCCGTCCTGCCTGCTTGTCTCTCCATTTGATTGATTATTATCCAAGCATTTACTGTTTTACAAATGATTCTCTTTGGTTCATTCTCTATTTACAAACAAGCACAAAGTCGCAATACTCTGTTTAGTCTTTGCAGATTGGGAAAAATCGTGTAAAAAAATAAAAGTAATCGAGCAAAATCAGTACGCCACTAATTGGATCTTTTTTTGACCTCGCTAAAATAGAAATATTATAAACAACCCTTCATGAGAAATACGAAAATAGTGAGATGAACTGAGCTCCACACCATGAGGGCTGCAAGACAGCTCGGCTCCATCACCCATCCCGCCCAAAATAACGACAAACCCTATGCAAATATTAAAAATATAGACAACACACCAGCAAAGAAACAGGGTAAAACATTTTATTAAATAACTATTTACATAACGTTGGTTTATAAGATGATGTCAGTAGTGGACCGATGTGTGAATAGGTCGAAAGCAGCACAAGGCGCCAAGATCCGGATGGCAAGTCCTGGATGTTGGGTGCCATAGTTCAGAGTTCTGAGTTTGAGCCTTTTTCAATGCCTGTGCTTTGTTGTTTCCCCTCCATCAAAAACAAAAAAAATATATAAAACTGTGCAAAAATACCAAAAAACAAAAAATGTTTACAAAAGCAGTGCTTGTAAGACTGTCTGAAGCTTATTTCCACCTACTGCAGCTTCACTATTCTCAAAGTAAGTGAGGGTCGTTTGTGGACCTGACTGCATTTGAAAACAATGTTATATGGTACCTCCCTAAACCGCTTGACGGAGGCCCCCGAGGGACGGTGTGATGGCACGGACTCGGAGAAGACGCTTGGCTCCGACCCCCTCCCCAAGTCTTATAGCACTGGTGTAGCCTGAGATCGCCCCCGACATAGGCGGCCGGCTCCCGGGGTCCGGCGGAACTTTTTGCCTTTTGATGACTCTTCTATTCTGGACTTTGTCCCACAATCCGTTTCACCTGAAGACACGCTGTAGTGGGGCGCCCCTTTACCGTTTTAGTTGCCATTCCGCCCGCTTTTGCTACACTGTGCATCTTCCGCCATTCAGCTGTTTACCGCCCGCTCTTGCTACTACAGCGTCTCGCTCACCATGTAGTTAAGTTGCTCCCGCTCTTGCGGTGCAGCGATAGGCGGCTGCCACAGTACTCTCAAAATGGCGGCCGGCTCTTCGGTTTTGGGCCTGGTCCACTAAAATGGCCCTGGGACACCTTGAAACTCGGACGCTTCCCTGATAGGGCTTGGGTCCCATTCTCGAAAGCGTCCCCTCAGCCGTGAAGATTCTACAAAAGTCTTGGGGGCCCCCGACTCCCGCAGGCTTCTGGTGGGGAGCGGCTGCCATGTCTGCTCGTGGAATGGCCACGACGGAGCCACGAGATGGTGGTGCTCTCATGCTGACGCCAGCTTCAGTCTGAGGGGACGCTTTTCGAGAATGGAGCCCAAGCCCTAGCAGGCAAGCGTCCGAGTTCCAAGGTGTCCCAGGGCCATTTCAGTGGACCAGGCCCAAAACCGAAGAGCCGTCCGCCATTTTAAGAGTCATGTGGCAGCCGCCTATCGCTGCACTGCAAGAGTGGGAGCAACTCAACAACATGGTGAGCGAGACGCTGTAGCCGCAAGAGCGGGCGCAACTCAGCTGGATGGCCGCCACCTGGGGAGGCCCGTTCACGCCGCCTCCCCCACGCCCCCCCCCCGGGCCGCCCCACGCCAATTTTCGGAGCAGCATTGTAGGATACCAAAACCAGTGCGGCAGTTTACTGGAAATCACCTGGGTGCCATCAACATCTCAGCGCGTTCTGCTGCCTTGGGACTATTCGCACAACAGACCGCTACTGACGAGGCCTCCCCCCGCACCACCCGGGACACCCCACGCCAATTTTCGGAGCAGCATTGTAGGATCCCAAAACCAGTGCGGCACCCAGGCGACATCACCTGGGTGCCGTCCAGAACTCAGCACGTTGTGCTGCCTTGGGACTATTCGCACAAAAAACAGCTTCTGACCATTGTTGCTTTTTTGGGTGAAAAATGTTTAAATGTTTTTACAGTTTTTGTTCCGTTCATTATATTTAAAAGTTAATAAAGTTTTATAATCTTACTTTGTTGGAGTGTTATATATATTTTTTTAAAACGGGTGAATGGGGCCTTGAATCGGGTTATTGTCATGTGTGGGCTTTGGAAGTGTGCTGCTGCAGGATCGGACATTTCAAACTCAAATGCACGTTCTTTTTCTTACCTTTCCGAAGCATGGAGCGCAATAGCAGGCAGAGAAAGTGTGATGCACGTGTTGAACACTACCTGACCTGGCAAGTTGCTGGCAGTGCCCCCCCGCCCGCTCCTGAAAGAGAGCACACACACACCGCCGCCCCGAGTACTTCACAAATCTTTAAAAGACCATGCGCTTGTTCATGAGGCTTAAATGGTTTATCACCTCTTCTAGAACCCCTGCATCGACCCTCTGACGTTTCCTGGAAAAATTACCACGTAACACAATACCAAGCCCTGTCAGCTGAAACCCCCGAGGAATCGTGGGGCATATTATCAAGGGGGTTTATCGCCGCTTTTTTGGCTTTAAAAGCCATGAAAGCGGAGATAAAATTATCTCCCTATTACCAAGCTGTCGCTAACACCAGTTAGTGACAGCTAAAAGGAGATAGCGACCATCTTGGGCCCCGCTTTGCATGTCAGTGATACTTATCACTAATGACATGCAAAGTGGGCGTGCCAAGATGTTAGCGACTGGAAACAGTCCCTAACATCGCTATCTCCTATTATCAACTTTTGGAGATATTCGCGCTAAGCGCGAATATCTCCAAAAGCTAACACCTGCCCTGAGCAGTTCTTAGCCATGTTATCCAATGGGAGGTGGATAACATGGCTAAGAGCATTTGCTCGATAATACATGAATATCGCTGACTTTTCTGCGATAATAACAAGGTTTATCTGCGATAAAAATCACCGATGTGCGGCGATAATTTTTGTCTCTAAACAAGTTAGAGACAAAAATTATCGCTAGTTGTTCGTAATATGCCCCCGGGTTTTTGCTTGCAGAAATCGGGAGGCGGGAGACTAGCACTAAAATCAGTAGTCTCACGCCTGAATCGGGAGGGTTGGCATGTCTGGATTCTCTACAGCTGGGGCCATAAACTACATCCGCAGGGGTAGGTGATAGCCTGGGACCAGCCTGGCATCTAAAATGGCTGCCGTGCACGACAAAATTGTGGCATTGGAAAAAAGGCAAGATGGCGCAGCCGCTGGAAGAGATGTATCAACATATATGAGCCTCCTCAGCCACCCTCAGGAAACATAGGGGATTAGGATACGTCTCCCGCACCCCCTTATACCTAGTAATTTAATAACGAAGCACAAAATGGCGAATTCCCGTTTCGCTACCAGTTTGCGGCCCAGTTTGCGGCCCGTGAAGCGCTTCTACCGTGAAAAATCATTTTTTTTTATTTTCCCCACGGGACCCTTTAATAACCCCAACAACAATCCTAGGGGGTCAAGAGGGGTATACCTTGCCCCCTTTCATTAAATTCCCCCTTCGTTTTTCACCTCTTCCTCTCTCTCGATCCTACCGAGAGATAAGATGGCGGCCGCTCCGGACTGTCACGCAGCAAAAAAAAAAAAAGCTCACGCACAGCCGCTGGAAGAGATGTATCAACATATATGAGCCTCCTCAGCCACCCTCAGGAAACATAGGGGATTAGGATACGTCTCCCGCACCCCCTTATACCTAGTAATTTAATTAACGAAGCACAAAATGGCGAATTCCCGTTTCGCTACCAGTTTGCGGCCCAGTTCGCGGCCCGTGAAGCGCTTCTACGGTGAAAAATCATTTTTTTTTTATTTTCCCCACGGGACCCTTTAATAACCCCAACAACATTCCTAGGGGGTCAAGAGGGGTATACCTTGCCCCCTTTCATTAAATTCCCCCTTCGTTTTTCACCTCTTCTTCTCTCTCGATCCTACCGAGAGATAAGATGGCGGCCGCTCCGGACTGTTTAGAATGTTGACAGACACCGGAGAGCCAATCAGCTTTCTGCACGCAAAGTTCCGTTTCGCGAAAAGTAAGCGAACCTGTGCGCAGCCTGGAGCGCTGTTACAGATATATATCTTGTTTTGAACGTTAATTTCTCAAAAACTACTGGAGCACATATATTGAGACCTAGCAAAGGCACATCGGGCTAACAGTCCCTACAATTTTGCCAAGTTTCGTGCAAATCCATTCAGCCGTTCGAGCTAAAAGTGAGTCCAACCGCTCTATGGAAATTAACATGGGAAAAACGCGTTTTGGGACCACCCTTTTTTCTCGGCCCCCCCTTGATGAAACCCCCCCAAATTTTCAAGGGCTGCTCAGAAACAAACTGTGCCATTTTCCTGAAAATTTCAGCCGATTCCGTCCACAAACGCCAAAGTTATTAGACATAGAATTTTCAAAAATCCCATAGAGAAAAAATCCTAACTATATATACCTACTGGCGATAGCCAGTAGGTAATATATATATATATATATATATTCACTGAAAAAACCAAAGGTTTCACACCAGTTATAGTTAGGAATTAGCATTTAAAAAACCTATGAAATTCACTGAAAAAACCATAGGTTTCACACCAGTTATAGTTAGGAATTAGCATTTAAAAAACCTATTAAATTCACTGAAAAAACCATAGGTTTCACACCAGTTATAGTTAGCTGGAAATTTTACTGATATAAAACCATTGAAATTCCCACGTTATAGTTAGTCGGACTCACTATAACTTGCGCGTGCAATGCACTGCTGATGACATCACATATTACATCACTCATGACATGGTCAGTGACATCACTCATGACATCACTGATGACACCATCCAGTGAATATGTGCCTTTCTGAAAAAGTAAATATTAGTGAGTAATGTTTAAATATTTAAATATATATATTAGTGTTTTACTTTGTGTATAAGTGGCTACATGTGTTGGTAAGTAGCTACATGCGTATGTATATGGGTTATTAGATGTTTCTCTTAGTATCAGTATGAGTGTCTATATGGTTTGGTGGGGGTATTACTTAGCACATAGATGCATGAGTGACTGACTCTCTGTTTCTATGTGTTTTGAAGACAGCATATGTACAGGACTGTATGGGTGGATGAGTGTCTATATGTGTTTGTTAGTGAGTGAATGACTGTCTCACTAGTGTCTTTATCAGTAACTACATATGTTTTAATCTAGTATATATGAATATTGATGTATATAAGTGAGTATATGTGAGAGTAAGAGATTGTAAGAGTTCCTGTTTAAATAAGTATGTGTTTCTATAAGTGATTGTTTAAGAGAATAAATATGTGTAATTTTAAATAGAAGTAAGGTGGAAGTGTGTGTATAACTCTATATTCAAATAAATGGATGTCCAATAGTTTATTTGCACGTGTGAATATGTGTGTGAGTAACTTTTGGATGAATGTCGGTGTGTAACAGGATGTATAGGTGTATCACTTCATATGATGAGTGAGTATATGTATGAGTGACTATATAAAACTATTGGTGAATGAGTGGATGTGTATATAGATAGTGGAATTACTGAATTGCTTGTTGTAACTGATATAGGTATCTCCATTTTTTTAAAAATTTCAGTTTCTATTTTTGAATATGTGTCTCAAGGGTTACATTATAGTGAAAGGAGGTCTGTCACTATGTCACAAGGATGGTGTCATGAGTGATGTCACTGACCATGTCATGAGTGATGTAATATGTGATGTCATCAGCAGTGCATTGCACGCGCAAGTTATAGTGAGTCCGACTAACTATAACGTGGGAATTTCAATGGTTTTATATCAGTAAAATTTCCAGCTAACTATAACTGGTGTGAAACCTATGGTTTTTTCAGTGAATTTAATAGGTTTTTTAAATGCTAATTCCTAACTATAACTGGTGTGAAACCTATGGTTTTTTCAGTGAATTTCATAGGTTTTTTAAATGCTAATTCCTAACTATAACTGGTGTGAAACCTTTGGTTTTTTCAGTGAATTTCATAGGTTTTTTTAATGCTAATTCCTAACTTTTTATACAGACTCATACCTATGTGTTTTTTAGTTAATTGCTAAAGTATGTTTTTGTAAAAATGAACACTATAATGTATATTGAGATAATATTTTTAATTTAAAATATTTTTTTTTATATTTCGCTTTCGGTGCGCGCACCGGTGCGCGTACCGTCAGCGCAGTAACAAAAAAAAAGAAAAAAAAATGAAGGAGGGACTGTGTAATAGATAGTAAGACAGATAAAAAGTGTAAAAGGAAGTAACTGAGAAAAGAAAAATGAATAAGGGAGCAAAAGAAAGAAGAAATAGGAAGAAGACTAAAGCAGAGGTTAAGGGAGATTGTAAATGGATGTTGAAAGTAAAAAAAGGGACAGTTAAGTATGGGAATGTCAGGTAGTGACGGAATCAGAGGAAAAGAATAGCAGTGATTGAGGGAAAGTAAATATCAGTGAATATAAGTAAAAAGGGGTGAAAGAGGGTACATGTAAGTGAATAAGGGTAACACATGGGGAGTAATAGAGACAAACAAGAGAGAGAGTAAAAGAAGGACTGTCACAAAGGGACTAAGTGAACCAGTAAAAAAGGTAAGTGAAGGAGTGTGCATAGGCAGAAGTACTGAAAGAAATTGAATGTGGTCAGAAGTAAACATGGAACAAAAGAATAAGTGAGGGAAGCAAAGTAAGGAAATAGGGGTGCGGTAGGGTGACAGAAAAATAGTGAAAATAAAACAAAAGGTGATAACAAAAAAGATTTTGTAAACACACTTACCATATAATCAATGCAAACTTGTATCTATGAAAGATAAAAGAAAAAACACGTTATAATTTCTTAAAAATATATAATAAAATAGAAACAACAGTTCATGAGGTTTAAAAATCTACAAAAGTTTACTAAGAAATGATGCAATAGTGAAGAATACAAAAACAGAAAGAAAGTAATGTAGAAAGAGAAAAAAAAAGGAAAAAGAAATAGAAAGAGAACAAATTCCTAAAGGTAAATAAGATACTAAAAGAATGTAAGATATCAAATCAAAATCAGTAAAGATAAGAAAATAAAAGAAAAATGAGTGAAAAGGAGAGAAGTCTGATTGAGAAACTATAAATAAAAAAGAGGAATACAAGATGATTGAGAGTGAGTGAAGTAAAGTAACAGAGTGAAGGGATGAAAGGAATGAAGTTAGTATAGAACAATGGATAAAACAGGAGTGAGAGAGTAAGTACACAGAAAGACAAAAGGAAGAACTAAGTGAACTACAGTACAATGGATGCGAAAGAAAAAAAAAGGAGAAAAAGAAAGAGAGGGTTAGGAAACTAAAGCAGTGGTACTGTGAGAATATAAAAAAGATAAAAAGTGGTGGAAGGAACAGAGGAAATGCAGACAGTTCCTATTAGATTAAGAAGTTGTGAATGAAGTGCACTAAAGAAACAGCGGTGAAAAAAGAGTGTAAATTAGTAAAGAGAGGTAAATAAGGGTGAAAAAGAAAATGAGTATAAGACAATGTGAACACAATATAAATTACACAATGCAAACTACACAATAACTTCTACAATATGTTACATTATTTATTTTTGCTGTTCTCAGAATATATTGAATTTCACTTAAATTAGTGAGATCAAAGTCTTCATCATATAACAGCGGGAAAAAAAAAACACAATCTAAAAGATTGTGTTTAAAAAAACCCATTCAAACATACATCTCATATAAGTACACTAATCTTTGATTCACTTACTTTTCCGTGAGACCAAATTGCAGATAGTGAAGGTCCTTTTGGTGGAAAAAAGTCTGCTGTGCTCTATAACTTCCATTTCATCGACTTCCTATGAAAAAAGATCTAACAACATCATATGTTACACTTTCCTCACGGCCAATTTGTGTCAGATATATCAGTATTTTTTACTTTGAGATCCACTTAAAGTATCTACATGAGATTGCAGATAGTGAAGGTCCTTTTGGTGAAAAAAAGTCTGCTGTGCTCTATAACTTCGATTTCATCAACTTCTAACAACATCATATCTTACATTTTCCTCACGGCCAATTTGTGTCAGATATATCAGTATTTTTTACTTTGAGATCCACTTAAAGTATCTACATGAGATAAATAATTTCAAATATTAGATTAACTAACTAACTAACTAACTTTTATTAACTATTCCCGTCTTCAAAGGCCAATTCCCTTTACTAAAACTTTGGTTTTAAAAACACTAGATAAGAATTTGTAGAGTCATAAGGCAAACGTTGTTTATAAGTTAAATGAGAATCATTGCAGTAACTCCATCCATTTTCAGATTTTAAGTAGCATGTATAATGTCCTGAGGTGGTCGAAGATCCATCATGATAAATAATAGCTTCAGTTGTAAAGGTCCTTCCAGAAATTGATAACTGAGAAGCCACAAAATTTTTGATAGAAGTTGTCAATTTAGTTCCATCAGGTCTACATCGTTGGAAAACTAAAATAATATACTGCCCATACCTTTGTATAAATAATGTGGACAGCATTGTACAGTTACATTGGGTACACACCATATTATGATCTGCTGCTTTAACTAGATTTTTAAAAGACACTGATTTACAGTCTGGTAAAGTCAAATATATAAATCTTTCAGTGTCTATTGTAGTAGTACTTGATAAACTACAATTGTGGCAGTCATGCTGCCATTGATAAGAAAGACTGAAAAGATTATCTACATCTACACCTTCATCTTCCAAAACACCAAACATATACATTAAAAATTCCTGACAATCCTGCTGAATGTTCTGTGAAAATTTATCTTGACCAGAACACAAATCTAAAATATTTCGAATTTCTGTTACACTTTCTATTTGTGCTGTAACACTGCTACATTTCTGAAACACAGAATTCAATAAACCACACAATCTTTGATCCCGATTTTCAACAATCTGTTCTTGTAAACTTTTAAGAAAAAAAACAACATTAACCACTACATTAGCATAGCAGTTGACACCAGAACTGTTTTCAAACTGAAATCCAACAACATTTTCTCCACAATTCTTTTTCTTCCTGTTTTCAATTACAGTTTTCTCTACTTGTTGTCTTTTTGCAACTACCTCACTACAATTATCCTCATTTCTTCTTTTTCGGCCTACCACACGTTTTTCAAACAGAGGATATTGAGGCAAATGTGGAGCATACTCTCTTCTTAACCTATTGTATTCTTTAACACAATCTAGATCGGCAGAAATCTTTGTCTCATCACACGCAATCAAGTACAATCCTGATAAAGTTCTGACTCGAGATAATGCCACATATGCCATACCCTCTTTAAACACAGATCTTCCAATGTTCACCAATGCACTATCTACACTTAAACCTTGAGATTTATGAATTGTCACTGCATACGCCAAACAAACAGGAAACTGTTTTCGGCGAACATATAAGTCTTTTACAAGTAAAAATCTAGCAGAACAACGACTTATTTGTTGTACTTGTTCAATGCCATCAAATTTTATTTTTAAAAATTCAATTCCATCTCTATTTCTGTAATTCACAAAATCAACAACATAACCCATTGCTCCATTTACCAGACCGCTTTCAACATTTAAATTCCTTCTCAAAATGATACGACAATTTAAACACACATTCAGAGTCTTTTCAAAACCAGCTGTTTTTGAAATACTTTTCTCCAATGAATGCAATTTAGTTTTCAAATTTTCTGACAAAACAATTGTTGCACCCATATGCTCTATTTTATCTATTGCTTCCAGTTTCACAATCTCTTCATTTTCTAAGTCTAACATTTTTTGGTTGAAGATGGAACATTCTTGCAGAGTTGGCATCAAACATATCCCAGATTTCTTCTCAGTCATTTTTTTAAAAATATTCTCTGGAAGAATGTTTTCATTTGGATACAAATTTGAAATTAATCGACTATGCAAAGCTTTTTTCCCTTTCTCAGTCATTTTTCCAATTCTTACATCTTGTAGAATATTTTTATAATCTTCATCCTTGGCCTGTCGCATATTTTGAAGCAGTTCAGCATATTTAAAATTTAGCCATATATTAACATTTCCAATGCTTCCAAGGGACTTCCTGGTATCTTCATGCGTGAGCATTTTAAACACTGGTTGTCCTTTTACTGGAGTCAACTGCAATAGATCTCCAAAAACAATAATGTGTTTTCCTCCAAATAACACATCATAGTCTGTTTTAAGAATTTCTTGCATTCTCAAATGCACAAAAGCAAGCATTAGATTTGAGACCATGCTTACTTCATCTATGATAAGAAGTTTCATTTTCTTCAAGACTCTTGAAACTTCAGAACACGCATCTCCAGATAGCTTGTTGTAATGCAATTTATTATCATGTTCAACTGGCAGCATCAATAAACGATGTAGAGTAATCCCTTTAATGTTATGTGCTGCCAGACCAGTTGGAGCAGTTACAACACAAGACAGTGGTGAATCAGTCCTTTTCTGCAGATAACTTGCAACGGCTTTAATTAGAAAACTTTTTCCTGTCCCCGCTTCTCCACTTACATACAGTCGGACAGGGTCAAATAATATACATGAGCACTCTTTTTTCTCATGTCTGAATCCATGTTCAATCTGCTCTGTGACTTCATCATATATCTTTTTCTGCTCAATGTTTAGTTGCGTTACCAAATCTTCTAAGTTAACTCCATCCTCTTGAGCTTGTTCCATAGCTCTTTCCACCTCATCCATGGCAGTGGCAGCTTCATTTTGGATAATTGGTCCTCCTAGTGGATCCTGGCTCAATGAAGTAGAACTCTGACTATCTTGAGAACTGTTTCTAGCTATCTCTTCAGCAATTGTAGTTTCTTGCTCCATTTCTTCATTCAACATTTGCAGATAATTTAGAAAAATAGGACATTCTATGGTATCCTTAGTTGCATTAAAAGAGTCTTCATAACAGAGAAAATCTCCAAGTAGTTCCTCTTCTGTACGCCATGGCTTAAAGAGTTGCAAAAGAGCTAAATAGTAAAATTCTCTTTTGTCTGGAACTTCACAACTCAATTTTCGATGATTAATCAAATGGCCTTTTTTCTGCTTCACTAGACATCCTTCATAGCCAATGAGTGCATATTTTCCATTATTGATATCTTCTGTGATGTTCCTCTTATAACTGTAGTTTTGAAGAACTTCATACAAACATGTGTTCTCAAGGTGAGTACTTCTATTTGGATAGTATGTATCCAACATATTTGTCTTCAAAATATCTGTACTGTTTGGTTCTTTTTCCGCCAAATATTCAATTTCTTGTACAGATTTCAAAACTCGGTTTCGTGTTGCAGCAAGACCAAGACTCACCCAAATGATTGTTCTTGATTTGGCATAGAGACTTGCTGATGATAACCGATCAGAACATTCATATGCTCCAATTTCTCGATGCGACAACATCTTCAGACTGAAACTGTATAATTTCTTGCTTAGACTCTTTTCATGTGAAATGTCCTCCCACATTTCCTTCAGTTCTGTCTTTTCTTTTTTGGTGATGTAAGATGTCACATATCGAGCCACAGCAATAGAGTTGTCAGCAACGAACTGAATATCCATGTTAGCATTCCACATGGACAAAATCACTGGGTTGTAATCGTTGATGTACTTAGATTCTTCATTTCTTTTCAAATTATATGTGTTTTTGGGAGATTTTCTCGTCACAGTATGTCGTAGAGATGACATCAAATTATTTACTCTTCCCTTAGAAATCACTGGTCGAGGAAATGCAAAACGACATTTCGTGTAGTACTTTTCCTTGTTTTTAAATTTTCGACGACAGTACTTTCCACAACGATGAGATTGAAAACGTAAAACTTGTTGCCTTAAATTGTTTTCTTCAGTAGATTTTGGAACAGCACATGTTGAATACTCTTCAATGAAACTCATCACTGTTTCATCTGAATCTGATCCAAATTTGGGTGCATCTTTAATCCACAACAACATATGTATATGAGGAGCACCTCTCGCTTGATATTCCTTCCTCCAAAAGAAATCCAAAACCTCTCCAAGGGGAGGATTTTTTTTGTTGGTAATAAAAGACATCATAGCTTCAAATCTATGATTAAAATATCTGCAAACATTCACTGGATCTAAAGAACACAGTTCTCCTGGTGTTTTCAATTCTATATTTGGTATGTTTTCATTTGCCTCTCGTAGAAATTGAAGTAAATCGTCCCATGCATACTCAGCACAGCTAAGAGTGAGGAACCATGTAGGAGTTCCTAAGTTTCTTAGCATACATTTCAATTCTCCATGACGACGAAACCAATACTCGTTGGTTCCACGTTGACATGCCATGAGATTGATTAGCTGAGATTCCAAAATACTGTCTTGCAGATTAACTTTCTCCATAAAGTCCCTTGCACATACATTTTGCAAATGAGGTCCACTTTTTAATATATGATTAACTGCATAAGAAAGCCCAGACAAATCACTTTCAAACAGTAGATGAAATAAATATGGAATGCATTGACGAAACCTTGGATCTTCTGCATATAATCTTAGAGTCCGGTATTCAGCTGCAGGAATTTGAACTGGTCGATCATCATATCGTCCACCACAACCTGTTGGAAATAATTGTGGAAAACAACGAGCTTCCAAACTTTCTTCCCATACACTAATGGGACTTCCTTTTGCTGCCTTCATTTGAAACAAGTCAATTGCATTTCCCATTACTTCTTTGGAATGCAAAGGATGAACAGTATAATGTTCATATATTTCTTCAGTTCTAGACACATCAACTTTTTCAATTTGACCAACTGAAGAATCACTATCTTCTTCTGTAGCTGTTTCCTCTACTCCAACACTTACATGTTTGTAGTACTCATTGTTTTTAACTAAATACAACGTTGCCTTCTTGACTTTTTTAACATCCACTAAATCTTGCCAAATTTTCTTACTCTTTGTTGGAACCCCATTAACTAGAATAACTAAAGGATCTTCTTCTACTCTTTCTACACCAATTGTATTAATATTTTTCTTTACATCTAGAGGCAAATAAACAACTCTTCCCTTTAATCCTCTCAGTAAATCTGATGGAGGCAATTTCCCTGTCTTAGGCTCCATGCGTACAATAGCCTGAAAAGGATGGACACATTGAATCAAAATAGATTCATAAGTATTTAGATCCATCAATTCAGAAGGAATATCTATCAACTGAAGATTATTATAAACTGCTCTTGCAGGCATTCTATTTTCATTTAATTTTTTCAAACAATAAGTGCAAATACGCTGATCCAAACTCAAATCAAAAGAATTCTCCACCAACAAATAACTTACAAAATCCTCCCATTCACTATTATTTTCCAATTCACTTTTTGCATATAAATCAACTAACCTAGTCTGAATTTTATAATGAGTCCGTCGACAACACACACAAGTTACATTAGGCCTCTCACTTGATTTCACCTTAAACTTGATAATTTCCTCATCAAACTTTTCAATACTTGAAATTTGTCCATTATCTTCTGCATTACCATCCATTACTATATCTATTTCTACACTGTCCTCTTTATTCCCAAAATAACAAAACTCAATTTCTTCACAAATAGTCTTCACATCCACTTCAGATCCATGCAAAAGAGCACTATTTAACTGTTTAAGCTTAAGTGCAGGACTTTTTGCATAATACAACTTCCTCACTAATTTCCTTACGTTATTATGATGCACTGCTAACATCCTAAAATGATGAAAAACACTCCGACAAACTTTTCTAGAAAGACATGCTAGTGAATGCCCTTGCAAACCTGTGCTTTCTCTCACTCTGCAAGGATCTAACTCTTGCAGGATCTTCATTTTTTGTTTGAGACTTTTTTTACTATATGTACGTAAGAAATTTCGAAGCAAATCAATTGATTCCTGTCGCACACTACAAATACTACTGCATTTCCATGTGTACACTGGACCCTTAGTACGTCTCCCTAAAACTTCATCAGCTAACACCTCTTCTGCATCTCTAGATACAAGTTTCTCTTTTTCCATCACACAACTATCTTTCACCTCATATGCACGACCACTGGTGTCAACTGCATGCACCAAATCATTTTCCTGAAAGTAACTCTCCTCATTAAAAAAAGGCTCAGAACTTGAACTATGCATCCATTCACCAGAAAATACTTCACAAAAATTACTCCGATTAATAATTCTTTTCCATCTACTGTTCGATTTGAAAACATCCATTGCCTTATTAAGTATCCTAATTCTATTGATTATTAAAATAAATAATTTTTTCTTAACTTCAAAAGCCTGATCAACAATCTTTTCTACACTTTTCTTTTTCTTGTAAAAAGCAGCTTTTAGTTTACTTTTCTTTTCATTTTTTAGCAAATTTAAAACTACCCTATTGCGAAACATTCGCCTACGAATGTCCCTAAAAACATTTACCCTTCTATTGCTAACCATTCTCTTCTCTCCTGGTCCAATGGAAACATTTTTTGTGGGCTTCTCTTTCCTTTTTAGATTTGTTGACTTTTTCTGTATATTCACATTAGCAATTTCATTTTTTTTCCTACGACATATGTTGCGAAGAAAAGACTTAATTGGCTTACCAGAAGCTTTTCTGGTGTTTTTTGAAGTAGTTGTTGAAGAGGATTCCATAAACTCTGTTGTTGATGTTCTCCTTTTCCGTATGGTATTTTTGATATTTCTTTGCCTTGAAGGCATTTTTGCTTCCTTTTCAGAAGTTGATTTGAATCTGTTGTTCTGTTAAAAAAACACATGAAAGACCACTATTAGCAAACAACAAAAAAATGTTAAAAAGCAAACAATATAAACAATAAATTGCAACATATTTAAGTTTATACAATAGCAACTCATGGCTTTATTTTTAAAGGCCTTGCGCCACCAGTGCGTCACTTATTACCCATGTTTAAAGTCAAGCATCAGCTGCACATGGCATTCATAAATAAGGGCCAAATGCAAATACCAATCAATTGCACCCAAAAATCGATTTTTCAATAACATGTAAGAAACACTGCGCAAAACCTAAGTACAACCACTCAATATCATCAAACAAAGTCAGGGTCTGATTTATAAACGCCTTGCGCCACCAGTGCGTCACTTATTACCCATGTTTAAAGTCATGCATCAGTTGCACATGGCAATCATAAATAAGGGCCAAATACATATACCAATCAATTGCACCCCAAAATCGATTTTTCAATAACATGTAAGAAACACGGCGCAGAACCTATGTACAACCAATCAATATCATCAAACAAAGTCAGGGCCTTATTTATGAAAGCCTTGCGCCACCAGTGCGTCACTTATTACCCATGTTTAAAGTCATGCATCAGCTGCACATGGCAATCATAAATAAGGGCCAAATACATATACCAATCAATTGCACCCAAAAATCGATTTTTCAATAACATGTAAGAAACACGGCGCAGAACCTAAGTACAACCAATCAATATCATCAAACAAAGTCAGGGCCTTATTTATGAAAGCCTTGCGCCACCAGTGCGTCACTTATTACCCATGTTTAAAGTCATGCATCAGCTGCACATGGCATTCATAAATAAGGGCCAAATACATATACCAATCAATTGCACCCAAAAATCGATTTTTCAATAACATGTAAGGAACACTGCACAGAACCTAAGTACAACCACTCAATATCATCAAACAAAGTCAGGGCCTCATTTATGAAAGCCTTGCGCCACCAGTGCGTCACTTATTACCCATGTTTAAAATCATGCATCAGTTTCACATGGCAATCATAAATAAGGGCCAAATACATATACCAATCAATTGCACCCAAAAATCGATTTTTGAATAACATGTAAGGAACACTGCACAGAACCTAAGTACAACCACTCAATATCATCAAACAAAGTCAGGCCTTATTTATGAAAGCCTTGCGCCACCAGTGCGTCACTTATTACCCATGTTTAAAGTCATGCATCAGTTGCACATGGCAATCATAAATTAGGGCAAAATACATATACCAATCAATTGCACCCAAAAATCGATTTTTCAATAACATGTAAGAAACACTGCGCAGAACCTATGTACAACCAATCAATATCATCAAACAAAGTCAGGGCCTTATTTATGAAAGCCTTGCGCCACCAGTGCGTCACTTATTACCCATGTTTAAAGTCATGCATCAGCTGCACATGGCATTCATAAATAAGGGCCAAATACATATACCAATCAATTGCACCCAAAAATCGATTTTTGAATAACATGTAAGGAACACTGCACAGAACCTAAGTACAACCACTCAATATCATCAAACAAAGTCAGGGCCTTATTTATGAAAGCCTTGCGCCACCAGTGCGTCACTTATTACCCATGTTTAAAGTGATGCATCAGTTGCACAAGGCAATCATAAAAAAGGGCCAAATGCAAATTCCAATCAATTGCACCCCAAAATCGATTTTTCAATAACATGTAAGAAACACGGCGCAGAACCTAAGTACAACCAATCAATATCATCAAACAAAGTCAGGGCCTTATTTATGAAAGCCTTGCGCCACCAGTGCGTCACTTATTACCCATGTTTAAAGTTTTGCATCGGCTGCACATGGCAATCATAAATAAGGGCCAAATACATATACCAATCAATTGCACCCAAAAATCGATTTTTGAATAACATGTAAGAAACACTGTGCAGAACCTATGTACAACCAATCAATATCATCAAACAAAGTCAGGGCCTTATTTATGAAAGCCTTGTGCCACCAGTGTGTCACTTATTACCCATGTTTAAAGTCATGCATCAGTTGCACATGGCAATCATAAATAAGGGCCAAATACATATACCAATCAATTGCACCCAAAAATCGATTTTTCAATAACATGTAAGAAACACGGCGCTGAACCTAAGTACAACCACTCAATATCATCAAACAAAGTCAGGGCCTTATTTATGAAAGCCTTGCGCCACCAGTGCGTCACTTATTACCCATGTTTAAAGTCATGCATCAGCTGCACATGGCAATCATAAATAAGGGCCAAATACATATACTAATCAATTGCACCCAAAAATCCATTTTTCAATAACATGTAAGAAACACGGCGCAGAACCTAAGTACAACCAATCAATATCATCAAACAAAGTCAGGGCCTTATTTATGAAAGCCTTGCGCCACCAGTGCGTCACTTATTACCCATGTTTAAAGTCATGCATCAGCTGCACATGGCATTCATAAATAAGGGCCAAATACATATACCAATCAATTGCACCCAAAAATCGATTTTTCAATAACATGTAAGGAACACTGCACAGAACCTAAGTACAACCACTCAATATCATCAAACAAAGTCAGGGCCTGATTTATAAAAGCCTTGCGCCACCAGTGCGTCACTTATTACCCATGTTTAAAGTGATGCATCAGTTGCACAAGGCAATCATAAAAAAGGGCCAAATGCAAATTCCAATCAATTGCACCCAAAAATCGATTTTTGAATAACATGTAAGGAACACTGCACAGAACCTAAGTACAACCACTCAATATCATCAAACAAAGTCAGGGCCTTATTTATGAAAGCCTTGCGCCACCAGTGCGTCACTTATTACCCATGTTTAAAGTCATGCATCAGCTGCACATGGCAATCATAAATTAGGGCAAAATACATATACCAATCAATTGCACCCAAAAATCGATTTTTCAATAACATGTAAGAAACACGGCGCAGAACCTAAGTACAACCAATCAATATCATCAAACAAAGTCAGGGCCTTATTTATGAAAGCCTTGCGCCACCAGTGCGTCACTTATTACCCATGTTTAAAATCATGCATCAGTTTCACATGGCAATCATAAATAAGGGCCAAATACATATACCAATCAATTGCACCCAAAAATCGATTTTTGAATAACATGTAAGGAACACTGCACAGAACCTAAGTACAACCACTCAATATCATCAAACAAAGTCAGGCCTTATTTATGAAAGCCTTGCGCCACCAGTGCGTCACTTATTACCCATGTTTAAAGTCATGCATCAGTTGCACATGGCAATCATAAATTAGGGCAAAATACATATACTAATCAATTGCACCCAAAAATCCATTTTTCAATAACATGTAAGAAACACGGCGCAGAACCTAAGTACAACCAATCAATATCATCAAACAAAGTCAGGGCCTTATTTATGAAAGCCTTGCGCCACCAGTGCGTCACTTATTACCCATGTTTAAAGTCATGCATCAGCTGCACATGGCATTCATAAATAAGGGCCAAATACATATACCAATCAATTGCACCCAAAAATCGATTTTTGAATAACATGTAAGGAACACTGCACAGAACCTAAGTACAACCACTCAATATCATCAAACAAAGTCAGGGCCTTATTTATGAAAGCCTTGCGCCACCAGTGCGTCACTTATTACCCATGTTTAAAGTGATGCATCAGTTGCACAAGGCAATCATAAAAAAGGGCCAAATGCAAATTCCAATCAATTGCACCCAAAAATCGATTTTTGAATAACATGTAAGGAACACTGCACAGAACCTAAGTACAACCACTCAATATCATCAAACAAAGTCAGGGCCTTATTTATGAAAGCCTTGCGCCACCAGTGCATCACTTATTACCCATGTTTAAAGTCATGCATCAACTGCACATGGCAATCATAAAAAAAGGCCAAATAAAAATACCATTCATTTGCACCCAAAATCGATTTTTAAATAACATGTAAAAAACACTGCACAGGACTTATATACTAACATACAATTTCACTTCTAAAACATAACTATCTGCTTCCAAATATTCTCCATAGAGAAAATAAATCTCTATCTAAATTAAATGAATCATTACTTACCTTTAGAAATGCTTTTGGAGATTGAAAACAGTGTCAGACACACACACCAATTTTTCTTTAGCAGAGGAAAAGGTGTGCTCTCAATACACTGAAACCAAGACTGGCATAGAAAATCTCTATCTTTGTACACATATGCCTTAATTCAACCAATGAAAACTCTTCCCTCACTATTTTCAAACCAACACCCATCCCCCTCTCAAACCTTTCTATCTGTTACCATAGCAACTCCCTCCTAACTGAACTGTAAGGTTCAAAAGTTTATCTTACAATGTTGCAAATTAACTCAGCAAGGATGTTTGACCTGTCAATACAGCAGCCTATACAGGGTATTTTTGCTTTTGGTGACTTTTTTTAAACCATTCAAATTGCTTCTTTCACACAACATAACCATACACCCTAACTTTCAGTTTTCAACTATCTGAATCCACCAATCATTGCTAGTGATTCAAGAGCACAGAAACTCCACAATTATTTTTTTGTGAACTCCTACTGTTCCAACTGCCATTTCATTCCCACACTTCATCTGACTGGACCAGAACCTTCTCACATCATGTACTCTGTTTGGGTTATTGGACATAGCTACATCCACTGGGCTCAAAGGTATGCAGCTAGCAGAAATTTTCATAACCTTGATTTATCAAATGTGGAAATCAAGTGGATTGGCCACAGAGGATTAAAATGTCACCAATTGATACCATTGGTGAAAACCTTTTTGCATCTGCCAGAACCTGACCTTATAATTGTGCACTGTGGTGGAAACGATCTAGGCACATTAACTGGGGTAGGTCTGGAAATGCTATTAAAGGACACCTTTCATCAATTGATGATACTTTTTCCCCACACTGCCTTGGTATATTCCAATATATGCCAAAGACAGAAATGGAACTGGTCCAACCAATTTGGTCCACAATTTGAGAAAGCACGGAAACATGTAAATAAATCTGTTTCTGCTTACATGAGAGACTATGGAATGGGTTCATTATACAATAATAACTTGCGTTACAACATGCAAGACATCTACAGAGGAGATGGAGTGCACTTCTCAGATGAGGGGAATAGAATATTCCTCCTGAATTTAAGAATGTGTATTGGAACCTACTTGTAGGTACCTAAATCAACCACAGAACCCAAAAGCTCTTTTCAGAGCTACCCTAACTCTGATCATTCAAAGCGTTCATTTTTTGCTAACTTTTTTCACTATTTTTCACCATAGTACGCTTCCCGGTAAGCTTAACGGTGCGCGTACCAGGCGCTCCCCCCGCGGAAAATTAAAGAATTTTTTTTTTTTTTTTACGTTTATGAGCCTCCTAAGCCCCCCTCAGAAAACCTAGAGGGTCAAGAAGTCTCTACAGTTCCCCCTTCTATCCATTCCGAACATTGTTTACCCTCCATCTTGTGTCTCGATTGTTCCGAAACACAAAATGGAGGACTCCCGTAACGCTGCCAGTGCGCGTAACGGAGCGCGCACCCCTAAGCGCTCGTTAAAAAAAGGTGGGAAAGTAATTTACGGAAAACCCAATGGAGACACTTTCATCAAATATAGAATAGGCCCTACTACATAGCAGTCCCTACCATTTGCCCAAATTTGGTGAAATTCCATTGAGACATTTAGGCTACAGGCCTGTCTAAATATCCTGAAGTAAATTACATGACAAAAACACACTTGTACTGTTAGAATTTACAACCAATTAAAAAGTATCTCTCATTTTCTACGATTATTTCCTGACGTTTGATTGGTTAAGTACAACAATATATATAAAAGAAGAGAGGGAAACACAGACATTTTGACTACTGCTTCCTGAAGTACACTTGAAAACAAATTTCACTGACAACTTCAACTAATTTCTCTAAGGTAACTTCTAATTATGGAAATATATTGTACACTTTAAGTTTATTTCTTAAAAAATATTCTGTTAGTGATATGCTATCCCTCTTTAATAGTTAGAGATAGAGATAGACTTCTCTGTAATAGTTATGGATTGAATTAGGCTTCTCTGGTATACTAGCTCTACTAATATAGTTAATTTATATGCAATTTTCAGAAAGAAAATGGAAGGAGAAAATAAGGCAAATGATACTTCTATCAAAGTAAAGGTGGAAAAACCAGAAGATGAAAAAAAAGAAGTTGATTTCATGGATGACTCTTTGGATGAACAGTTTATAGAATGTTTGGAAGAAATTGAATCATGTACATATAATTATGAGGAAATTCCGGACAATATTATGTTAGAAATTTTATTAAATTATGAAAAAGAATCAGAGGAATAAATTTATCTTTAATAATTTCAATTGTTTCAGACAATATTCTTTTTTATATGTAATTCATGAAGTATTACCAAAAATGTTTAAAATATAAAGTGAGACTTATAGTATACTGTTCAACTATTTTTCTGTTACATAGTAAGTTTACTCATAGTTTCTACCTTTCTCCCACTATATTATCTCATATGAATATTTTACACCTCATTTTCATAAGTGAACAGGACAGACTACTCATGATCCCCTAGAAATTCTCAGGGAGTGCTTTAAAGATCTGTTTCTCCTTTCCAGACAGACTATATTATGAATTCCATATACCACAAAAAATACAATAACAACATGCAAGATGTCTACAAAGAAGATGGTGAACATTAAATTTAAGTCTCTTCATTAGTACCTACATGTAGGTACTTACATAAAATAAAAAAATAAAAAAAAAAACAATTCATAAACATACAATTTTTGAAGTGATTATTTTTTTTTGAAGTGATTATTTTTCCATAGTACCCTCCCCGATACGCTCCCCGGTGCGCGCACCAGGCGCTTCCCCCGCGAAAATCGAAAAAAAAAATTTTTTTTGGAGGCCCCGCGGGGCCCTTTAATGGCCCCCATATCAAACCTAGGGGGTCAGGGGGGGTCTACCCTGCCCCCTTATGGTCAATTCCACCCTTTGTTTTTGCCACCTCTTATGACTAGATTTTACCGATAGACAAGATGGCGGCCGCTCCGGACTGTTTAGAATGTTTACAGACAACTGAGAGCCAATCAGCTTTCTGCGCGCAAGTCGCGTGTCGCGCCTGGAGCGCTCACCGGTGCGCGTACAGGAGCGCTGCTCTAGATATATATATTTTTTTGAACCTAAATTACTCAAAATCCACTGGAGCACATATCTTGAGACATAGCAAAGGCACATCGGGCTACCAGTCCCTACAATTTTGCCAAGTTTGGTGGAAATCCATTCAGCCGTTCGGGCTAAAAGTGAAATCGACCGCCCTATGGAAATTAACATGGGGAAAACGCGTTTTGGGACCCCCCTTTTATCTCGGCCCCCGCTTGACGTATCCCCCCCAAACTTTCAGGGAAGGACCGGACCGCCATGAGACCATTTTCCTGAAAATTTCAGGCAGATTCGTCAACCGGCGCCAAAGTTATTCAAAATAGAATGTTGAGATTTAACATTGAAAATTATCCTAACTATAACTACCTACTGGCGACCGCCAGTAGGTAATATATATATATATATATATATATATATATATATATATATATATATATTTTTTTTTTTTTATTCAAAGTGCCCAGGAGCTTTTGGAAGGGCTCACGACAGCGCTCTGCCAACAGGCTATCAGATGCAGCCTGCTTACTTCTCCACCTTGCTTTCTTCCGGCCAACGCGTTTCAAGGACAAACCTCTTCATCAAGGGCCACAAACTTCACAACTCGGGCTCGCATTGCTAGTGTGTTATTTTATTCATTTCCGATTTTTTTCAAGGTAAGTTCAGCCCCTAGGGGGCGTGTGCAAAGTCCACAATTGATAGTGCTTGTTGGGACACACAGTCCTTCAATGCGAGAGTCAGTGTTTTCATTTAGGTAATCGGTTGTTGGTTTGCATATTTAAAAGTTCATTGTTTCCTGTAGTAGGACGTGGGTTTCTTCGGCAGGCTCATTAAGCATGTAGAACGCTGTGCCGATCTGCTCTGAGAAGTGCAAAGCAGCAGCCTCCTCCAGCTGGTTTTGGGGTTTCCTGTCAGCTGGTTGATGGAGCTCCTTCCCACGGCCGGGCGCCGTGTCAAATTTTTTTATTCAAATTGCCCAGGAGCTTTTGGAAGGGCTCACGACAGCGCTCTGCCAACAGGCTATCAGATGCAGCCTGCTTACTTCTCCACCTTGCTTTCTTCCGGCCAACGCGTTTCAAGGACAAACCTCTTCATCAAGGGCCACAAACTTCACAACTCGGGCTCGCATTGCTAGTGTGTTTTTTTATTCATTTCCGATTTTTTTCAAGGTAAGTTCAGCCCCTAGGGGGCGTGTGCAAAGTCCACAATTGATAGCGCTTGTTGGGACACACAGTCCTTCAATGCGAGAGTCAGTGTTTTCATTTAAGTAATCGGTTGTTGGTTTGCATATTTAAAAGTTCATTGTTTCCTGTAGTAGGACGTAAGTTTCTTCGGCAGGCTCATTAAGCATGTAGAACGCTGTGCCGATCTGCTCTGAGAAGTGCAAAGCAGCAGCCTCCTCCAGCTGGTTTTGGGGTTTCCCGTCAGCTGGTTGATGGAGCTCCTTCCCACGGCCGGGCGCCGTGTCAAATTTTTTTATTCAAAGTGCCCAGGAGCTTTTGGAAGGGCTCACGACAGCGCTCTGCCAACAGGCTATCAGATGCAGCCTGCTTACTTCTCCACCTTGCTTTCTTCCGGCCAACGCGTTTCAAGGACAAACCTCTTCATCAAGGGCCACAAACTTCACAACTCGGGCTCGCATTGCGTGTCCCAACAAGCACTATCAATTGTGGACTTTGCACACGCCCCCTAGGGGCTGAACTTACCTTGAAAAAAATTGGAAATGAATAAAAAAACACACTAGCCATGCGAGCCCGAGTTGCTTACATTTAGTGCGCGACCGGGTGCGCGCACCCACCTATCGCGTACAGGCGTCGAGACACGCATGTGCAGTCATGTGACTTTAAAACAACACTTCCAATTGGTTCTTACTAGTTTCTATTCTGCAATTTACACGGAACACTCCACCCACTTCCCTGGAAAACCAGTTTATCGAAAAACTTTTAAAGCCTCCTCTTATGAAATATTCGACATCGTTCACATAGCAGAGTAGTAAATAGCACTATATACACTCCGTCCCTTAATTATAAGAGACTTATTGCTATGTGAGAACAACTTTTGTTTTCACGCGATAATGTGAAATGCTGAGCCTGTTACATAATTTTCTTTCACATATATGTTACTATTCTCCTTCGAGCACTAACACCATAGAAAATACCACCAATAGCGGTGATATTTTTTACACCGAGAACGGGCGATTTGTATCGCTTAGAGCCCTTACAATTATAAAGTTTTATTTCCTAAGTCTCTGATCTCCAACTGTGCAACGTGGCTCCCCTGTGTGTCGTAATAAGGTCCATAAACAAAAACTACAGGGCCAGCATTATACACATGCACAGAACCACAAAACGACAAGAGCCACCATGTTAATATATATCCTTAATATAATAAACCTCTGAGAATAAATACATATTTCCGTGGCACCCCATAAAAGAAATTTGGCGTCTTCTGACTCTGCTTCATTACCAAACACCCTAACCCCCCGCCCCCCTCACTCTTCACTAAACTCCACACTCCACCCCACCCGGACCCCCTATTACAAACCCCCAACCTACCCTCCCTGCCCAAGCCCACCATGAACCTCAAACTGTCCCTGGAAAACTTATAAGACACAGGATTACTAAAACTCAAAGAATAGGCAACAGGCAGATAATCTAAATAGTACATAAAGGCACATATTTTTTCCATAATACTATTGAAAAACATGTTCTATTTTTTATAAATCTATCATGCATCTGACCCTCTAGAACCGCTTTCAAAACGTGAACTATAAACCTCTACTTTTCATTTTCAAACCATACACTTTCAATTAAATTTTTTTTTTTTACAATTCATGTAATGTTACACACCTTTTCTAAAATACACCAGTCCCTGTTATTTATAAGGATTTATTTTCAGTCTTCATCAGTGACACTTTCTTAACATATAATGAAAATCACTGTAATTTTTTAAACGACAATGCTAACGCGGTAAAAATAACCCTTCATTTGCTTTCCTTTAAGAATGCAGACTATCTACCCCACGCATGCGTTTCTTGATCTTTGTATTTGGCAGCGAATACCGACCTTGAATCGGAAGACATGAACAAGAGCTCCATTGTCACATTTAAAACTGAGCGTTGCATCTGCTCACACACATATCTTTCACTTAGCTAACATTCACAGAAAACAGCATTGATGTAAAAAAAATTGACCTTGCTTTACAACTAGCTCAAATGACTGCCTTATTTTTTAACGCATCCTCCACTTCAAGAAAAGCTACTTTTTTGATAACTACTAAGCAATATATAAGTGACTAGACTCCTAGAAAATTTATCAAGTCATTCTGCTCCTCTCCACTGCATAGCCGGCGACCTAATTCTGTGGAGTTGCTATACAACCGGCAGTGCTGCGCCATTTCCTTTACCATCTTGGGAAATTCAAAATGGATGTCCCTCCTGCCTTCGCAAACGAGCCGGACCACTTAGAACTATTTCGACAGAGAATGCTTCTGTACTACGGCACCTTACCACTCTCAACTTTGAATACTTCATATCGATTATCATTTCGATATTCGTATTTCACCTGTGTGCAGCCTGTATTTCATTGCCTGAGCTGTGATTTCACGTGGGCCCTGGATTTATGTCTCTGCAATTTGGTACCTCCTGAAGCGAATTACAATCACCTCATGAATCCGTTACTTGATCATGATCAGCTTTGTTACAACGGAGGGTTTATGGCCTTTGCAGCGATACAAGGAGTTCTGGGTCATTGGAATATATTTGCAGCGGCGCAAGATTTCCTAACAGAGAGCTACATCGAAAACCCACCGAGCTGCCCTATGATGGTAAAAGACGCTCCAATAATGACAGATCATGAATGCTCCTTTCATCTTCTCAATTGGATGGCTGACATGTTTTCAGATGATAACAGTGATTTCCTGTTAGAAGCACTTGCTGCATACTTTGCCTACACAATGGACGGTTAACTCTTTCCTAACAGAGAACTACATCAAAAAACCCACCGAGCTGCCCTCTGATAATAAAAGAGGCTCCGATTTTAACAGATCATGAGTACTGCTTTACTCTTTTCCATTGGATAGCTGACATACTTTCAAATGATAAAAGTGATTTCCTGTTACAAGCAGAAGCTACCTATTTTGCCTAAACAATGCTTCAATAACTCTTATACAAGCCATTGACATCCTCATTTCCTTTTGCTTCCCTATATTCTTCACGTTGTTTTCCATATTTTCTTTTGAAGAACAGACCTATTGGCTTTACTAACAGTGGACATTATGATTTCGTGTTGTTTAAATTTTGGTCTTTTATGTGGACTACATTTGTTTCTTTAGCTACTCGATTTTCAACTTTATTTTTTTACAGTCTAATCTCAACAATTCTATTTCATATCTTATCTAAGGTTATTTCAAACGTACTCGATGCAAAACTCGCTAATATATGCTACATGTACCCTAATTAATGTGTAAATTTTAAACGAGTTTTTTATAACTGTAAACGCCATTTCGCATCTCAACTGCTTATTTCCGCCTCACACGCCTCTGCTCCTTTAATTTTCTATAAAATTATTAATTTAAAATACTTTACAGAAAAATATGTTCTTTCAACAATATTTCCATTGTTACTTGTACTGTATTTCAAATGCAATACTGCAACCTTCAAAAGATATCTCAATACAGTAGTTCTCCTCAATAGTGATTTGCGCAGCATCCAACAGATTACATACATGCACCTCTCGCCATTTTGTCGCTTTTGGCGCCTTTTTTTCCCCGTACACAGTAACATAACACAAACTTGATAGTGCTTCGCATGTAGACAGCTGATTGATAAAGTAATGATGTATAACCACTTGAATTTTCATATATCGTTCCTAAACTGAAAGGCCAGAGACCTTCTTCCATTTACTAAAATATAATATACTTCCTTATAAGAGTGTACAATGTTTTTTTCCAACTATATTCATTTTTCTTCAACTATAGCGTTTGTATTCCATGTACTACTGACAATACCAATTACTGTGTTTTTTGCAATTTCTGTACTCATATTACATAATGATTTGCCTTTAAAACAGTACATTTCTAAATAAACATTTCAAATATTCACGGTTTCTCTTTTAATCCATAATCTCAACTGAAATGATTTCATATTGAAAAACTATTCATGGGTTCCACATAACCTTAACTGTAGTCACTGAGGACCTTATTTATGAAGATTTCCGCCGCCGGTGCCTCATTTTTTAAAATGGGAAACAGTGACGCACCGGTGGCGCAAGGCCTTCATAAATAAAGTCCTGAATGTTTTCTTTTCTCGACCTCACTTACTGATACTAGAACCTGCAAGCCAATTACGGCCCGTGAACTCTTTCTTAGTAGGTCGCGCACCGTACAGACAGTTATACCACTGTTAAAAATTGTTTTTTACTGTTACCAAGCACCGCCACAGTTCCGCTTCACTCAGACTTAATCACTGCTCCCACGCTTCTACAGGCCAAACGCTATGTCGTATTTCTCTCCTTATCACCCTTTCATCTCCACAATAACAAACAGTTGTCCGCCTGCCACCACAAAACAGAGTCAGATACAGAGGCACCAAAGAGTGAACCGGTTACACCTCATTCTGCACAATGCTGAAGGCACAGGTCAAAAGTTCATGTCTCAACGTTCTACAACAAATTAAGAAGACTATTTTCCCTCCAGAAACACCTGCCAATCCACAGCTCTGTTACATGTCTTGTTTTTTCACACCCAATAGTACTTTTCGTTTAACATAAACATTAACATGCAACGTACTGTTCAATCTCCACTTATTACAATCAACCAATCATTTTTATTTTTTTAACCACACCCAGCCTCTTCCTTTTTCTTTATTTAGAATTTCAACTTCTAACTACCATTCCACTTCCAGAACCGATCGGAGGACGACTACAAATCCCTTGACAATGAAGGTCTGGCTTATAGGACACAGTTATATTCACTGGAGTGAAAAATATGCAGTAAGCAGACAAATTTGCAACCTCGGCTTACCAAATGTACACATAACATGGATTGCCAAAAGAGGATTGAAATGTCACCAATTGATTCCATTGGTGAAAACTTTTATGCATCTCCCAGAACCAGACCTTATAATTGTGCACTGTGGTGGGAACGATCTAGGCACAATCACTGGGGTAGGTCTGGAAATGCTTCTAAAAGACACCTTTCGACAATTGATGACACTTTTTCCTCGATCTGCCTTGGTATATTCCAATATATGCCAAAGACAGAAATGGAATTGGTCCAATCAACATTGTGCACAATTTGAGAAAGCAAGGAGACATGTAAATAAATCTGTTTCTGCGTTCCTCCGAGATTATAGCATGGGTTCTATTTACCACAACAACTTGCGATACCACATGCAAGACGTCTATAGGAGAGACGGTGTTCATTTCACGAATGAGGGAAACAAAATCTTCCTCTGCAACATCAGGCTCTGCATCGGTACTTACTTATAAATGCAGAAAACACTCAATTAACACAATGGCTCTTTTCAGAGCCACCTTATATCTAAGCACTCAAACTTCTGATTTATCTCCATTTTCACACTCTTGTAAATAGGTGTGCGCGACCGGGTGCGCGCACCCGGTATTTTTTTTTGGGGAAAAATTATATCTTTTTGCGTTTAAGGGCCTTACTGCACACCCCGAGAAAAGCTACGCAGCAAAACAATCTCTACCTTCTCTCCTTTCCATGTTTCAACGCTTTGAAATGAACAATATATTTACTCGCAGTGACAAAATGGCGAACAAAACTTCCTGATTTCCTTCTAATCGAACGTTAACAGACGTCACGCAGCAAAAAAAAATTCCGCTCACGCGCAGCCGCTTGAGTGCGCGCACGCGTGCGCGCCTATAGATATATAATTGACTTTAACTTTAATTTTCTCAACAACTACTGAACGGATTTACACCATTCCAAAAAAAGCGTAATCTGCGAACCGGACTCTACAGTTTTGCCAAATTTCTTATAAATCCATTCAGCCGTTCGACCTGTAGCCGAGTCTAAAGGTCCTATGGAAAATAACATGCAGAAAACACGTTTTGGGACCCCCCTTATATCTCAGCCCCCACTTGACCAATCCCCCCCAAACTTTCAGGGAAGGAGCGCAGCGGACCGAGCCATCTTCTTTGAAACATTCGCTAAGATTCTTCAACCAGGGCCAAAGTTATTCCAAATAGAATGTTGAGGATTTCCTATGGAAAACAATCCTAACTATAACTACCTACTGGCGACCGCCAGTAGGTAATATATATATATATACATATATATATATATATATATATATATATATATATATATATATATATATATATATATATATATATATCTTCACACGCCGGTTCCTGTTTTCCCAGCCACTGCGAGCGCTCAATGTGGGTGCGTTTCCCTACGGCGGAACCTCGCCGTTCAATATAGCACACACTTCCGATTTCACGAAAGTAATGGGCGCACACTCGCTGCCTTTCCACAATTGTTTTAATCAATTTTTACAGCTTGGAAACAAACAAACCGATCAACGCGTTTCAGTGCTCCTGGCACCTTGCTCACGATCACTTGTTTACATTTTTTTTCCACTTTTAAAGTAACCAATGATATTGGATGTTACCTCACATCCTGTATTACTCTAGGCATTATGGTTTTTGTAGTTTTTTGTAAAAAGAGTCTGTTTTGTGAAGTTGGGTCCGCTAGTTAAGTGCTATTACCAAAGTCAGTTTATTAGGTATTCATTGCATCATGAATATTTGTTGTTTTAGATTGTTCATATCCCTCCAGTGGGATTACTTAACTAGCAGCCAGTTTGTCAGAGATCCCTTTGGGGGTCATTGCATGTTTCTATCCCTGTAGTGGGATTCATCCCAGTTTGATTTCTCCAGTCCTTCCATGCATGTGTCATGTGTCACTCATCTCTCTCTGTCCTTCACCAGCTCATTGTTGATTTCTTAGACGAGGTGGATGTACAACTCCTCCGATTGGTTCAGGCCATGTGGATGTAGGGTTCTGAAGTTTAGGATGTGTCGCGATTCTTTTTTGCGCATAATTTTCTCACGATCTCCTCCACGTATGTTCTTCGGTATTGTCTCTATACCGAAGAATTTTAGTTTTTGCCAATCCGCATTGTGCTTCTGCTCCATGTGTTTTGCCACCGCATTCGCTCTATCCTTGTGTGTCGTTGCTCTGGCATGTTCCATTATTCGCTTCTTTAGCTCTCCCTTGGTGCTTCCCACATACATCAGGGGGCATGGACATACAACGCCATAGACTGTGAATTCTGTCGTGCAGGTGATTAGTTGTTTTATCTGCCATTTTTTGTTATCAGGTAGCTGTATTTCTTTGGTGGGTTTGGCAATTTGACACATTTTGCAGTTATAGCATTTTACAAAGCCTGTGGTTTTCAACCAGTCTTTCTTTTTGCTTGTGCTGCAATGGCTGTGGATCAGTTGATCTTTCAGATTTGGAGCTCTTCTGTAGGTAACCACCGGATGTGAGCCCACTATTTTTCCTACTGTGTCATCCAGATGGAGTATTTTCCAGTTTTTTCTCATTATTTTTACAAGTTCCTTACTGTTTTCTGAATAATCCATAATTAGTCGAATTGGTTCTCGTGTAGTTTTTTCTTTTTCAATTGACTTTATCAGACACTCCTGTCTTGTTTTTGCGTTTGCCTTTTGCCAGCACTTTTCGATATTTCCCCAATTATATTGACGATTTTTGAATCTTTGTTTTGCTTTGGTGCTGTGTTCCTGCCATTCGGTATCTTCACTACATATCCTCCTGATTCGGAGGAACTCTCCATAGGGTATACTGGAAATAAGAGAAGCTTGGTGGCAACTAGTTGCTTCCAATGTAGCATTGGTGGCTGTTGCTTTTCTGTGAAGTGTCGTGTGAATATGGTTTTCCTTGATATAAATACGAGTATCCAGGAAGGTGATCTCGGTGTTGCTGATTTCATAAGTAAAAGTTAATCCGGCCGTACTGGCGTTGATGATATTGAAATACTCCTGGAATTCGTCTTTGGTTCCTTCCCAAATAATCAACAGGTCGTCTATAAACCTTATCCAACACATGATCTTACTTGTGAATTTGTCAAATTCTGGCGCCCAAGCTATTTCATTTTCCCAGTACCCCATCGTGAGACAGGCATAATTGGGACTGAATGAAAAACCCATCGCGGTTCCGCTGCATTGTCTGTATATTTCTTCCCCGAACAGGAAGATGTTTTGTGATAGGCATAATTCCATCATGTCTAACAGCATTTGGTTATGATTTTTATACCCAATGTCTCTTTGTTGTAGGAAGTAATTGCAAGCTTTAAGACCCAAGTTATTTTGTATATTTGTATACAATGATACAACATCCATAGATATTAATTGATAACTTTCTTGCCATGGGGTGTTTTCTAGTCGTCTCAACAAGTCGTTGGTGTCCTGGATATATGAGCTGAGTTCTGTTACGTGGGGTTTGAGAAAGTAATCTATGTAGTTTGAAATTGGTTCTAGCAAAGAGCCCTTTGCCGATAATATTGGTCTGCCTGGTGGTTTGTTGCGATCTTTATGCACCTTTGGAAGGAAGTATATTGTAATAAATTAAATAATCTCATTGACAGTGATGAAGAAAAATACCTTACAACTAGCCACCCAATCACAGCAACAATATACTTCCTTCCAAAGGTGCATAAAGATCGCAACAAACCACCAGGCAGACCAATATTATCGGCAAAGGGCTCTTTGCTAGAACCAATTTCAAACTACATAGATTACTTTCTCAAACCCCACGTAACAGAACTCAGCTCATATATCCAGGACACCAACGACTTGTTGAGACGACTAGAAAACACCCCATGGCAAGAAAGTTATCAATTAATATCTATGGATGTTGTATCATTGTATACAAATATACAAAATAACTTGGGTCTTAAAGCTTGCAATTACTTCCTACAACAAAGAGACATTGGGTATAAAAATCATAACCAAATGCTGTTAGACATGATGGAATTATGCCTATCACAAAACATCTTCCTGTTCGGGGAAGAAATATACAGACAATGCAGCGGAACCGCGATGGGTTTTTCATTCAGTCCCAATTATGCCTGTCTCACGATGGGGTACTGGGAAAATGAAATAGCTTGGGCGCCAGAATTTGACAAATTCACAAGTAAGATCATGTGTTGGATAAGGTTTATAGACGACCTGTTGATTATTTGGGAAGGAACCAAAGACGAATTCCAGGAGTATTTCAATATCATCAACGCCAGTACGGCCGGATTAACTTTTACTTATGAAATCAGCAACACCGAGATCACCTTCCTGGATACTCGTATTTATGTCAAGGAAAACCATATTCACACGACACTTCACAGAAAAGCAACAGCCACCAATGCTACATTGGAAGCAACTAGTTGCCACCAAGCTTCTCTTATTTCCAGTATACCCTATGGAGAGTTCCTCCGAATCAGGAGGATATGTAGTGAAGATACCGAATGGCAGGAACACAGCACCAAAGCAAAACAAAGATTCAAAAATCGTCAATATAATTGGGGAAATATCGAAAAGTGCTGGCAAAAGGCAAACGCAAAAACAAGACAGGAGTGTCTGATAAAGTCAATTGAAAAAGAAAAAACTACACGAGAACCAATTCGACTAATTATGGATTATTCAGAAAACAGTAAGGAACTTGTAAAAATAATGAGAAAAAACTGGAAAATACTCCATCTGGATGACACAGTAGGAAAAATAGTGGGCTCACATCCGGTGGTTACCTACAGAAGAGCTCCAAATCTGAAAGATCAACTGATCCACAGCCATTGCAGCACAAGCAAAAAGAAAGACTGGTTGAAAACCACAGGCTTTGTAAAATGCTATAACTGCAAAATGTGTCAAATTGCCAAACCCACCAAAGAAATACCGCTACCTGATAACAAAAAATGGCAGATAAAACAACTAATCACCTGCACGACAGAATTCACAGTCTATGGCGTTGTATGTCCATGCCCCCTGATGTATGTGGGAAGCACCAAGGGAGAGCTAAAGAAGCGAATAATGGAACATGCCAGAGCAACGACACACAAGGATAGAGCGAATGCAGTGGCAAAACACATGGAGCAGAAGCACAATGCGGATTGGCAAAAACTAAAATTCTTCGGTATAGAGACAATACCGAAGAACATACGTGGAGGAGATCGTGAGAAAATTATGCGCAAAAAAGAATCGCGACACATCCTAAACTTCAGAACCCTACATCCACATGGCCTGAACCAATCGGAGGAGTTGTACATCCACCTCGTCTAAGAAATCAACAATGAGCTGGTGAAGGACAGAGAGAGATGAGTGACACATGACACATGCATGGAAGGACTGGAGAAATCAAACTGGGATGAATCCCACTACAGGGATAGAAACATGCAATGACCCCCAAAGGGATCTCTGACAAACTGGCTGCTAGTTAAGTAATCCCACTGGAGGGATATGAACAATCTAAAACAACAAATATTCATGATGCAATGAATACCTAATAAACTGACTTTGGTAATAGCACTTAACTAGCGGACCCAACTTCACAAAACAGACTCTTTTTACAAAAAACTACAAAAACCATAATGCCTAGAGTAATACAGGATGTGAGGTAACATCCAATATCATTGGTTACTTTAAAAGTGGAAAAAAAATGTAAACAAGTGATCGTGAGCAAGGTGCCAGGAGCACTGAAACGCGTTGATCGGTTTGTTTGTTTCCAAGCTGTAAAAATTGATTAAAACAATTGTGGAAAGGCAGCGAGTGTGCGCCCATTACTTTCGTGAAATCGGAAGTGTGTGCTATATATATATATATATATATATATATATATATATATATATATATATATATATATATATATATATATATTCAATGAAAAAACCATAGGTTATAGTCCATATATAGTTAGGAATTTGCATTTACAAAACCTTGAAAATTCAATGAAAAAAACATTGGTTTTAGGCCATATATAGTTAGGGATTTGCATTTACAAAACCTTATTTTACTCGCATAAAACCATTGAAATTCCATATATAGTTAGAAGCGCTAACTATATATCGCGCACCCGCAATCCACTGCTGATGATGTCACATATTACATCATTCATGACATGGTCAGTGACATCACTGATGACATCACTGATGACATCTCAAATGACATCACTGATGACATCACTGATGACATCTCATTTGACATTACTGATCACATCACTGATGACATCACTCATGTGATAATACGATGAACCTCTTCAGACTCTGATATAACCTTAGATACAATCAGTGTAAACAGACACTCACAGACTGTCACTCATCCATGGAGTTACTCACACACCTAGTCAGTCATGCAAAGAATCAATCACACCTCCATTTCCTCAACTATACAGTTATACAAACTTTACTTATTCAAACATATACTAACACATATTTACTCTCTTCTACAATCCCTGATACAAGTTCACAATGATCCATACAGCCACTCACACATTCACTGGCTCTTATGCACAGTTATTTATATATGTCAACTCTCACATGTACTGTGTTTTACATATGCACTTACTTTGACATGTAGCACTGAGATATCCATTCACTCACCAATACACTCATGCACACAGTCAACCGCCCATACAGCTGTTTCTACATGCACTTTTGAAACCATACATCTAGTGAATCAACTGCTCACACATCTATGCACAGAGTCATACACCTCCCAGCCACCCACACACACACTCAGTCTCCCATACAAATACTTGGGCAACCAATCAATAACCCATATAGTTACTCATATAGCTACTTATCAACACATGCAACAGTTTACAGAACAACAGACATAATGATGCACAAATTAAGACAGTTTAGTCACTAACCCATGCACTCAGTGAGACACATTTAATCACTCACTCATACAGTCAGTCATGCACCTACTAAATCCTTCATCCAGACACTTATACATCCACTCATTCTTCAATATGTGAGACATATTTTAACTTTACAGAAACATACAGTCACTGGATGTTGTCATCAGTGATGTCATCAGTGATGTCACTGACCATGTCATGAATGATGTAATATGTGACATCATCAGCAGTGGATTGCGGGTGCGCGATATATAGTTAGCGCTTCTAACTATATATGGAATTTCAATGGTTTTATGCGAGTAAAATAAGGTTTTGTAAATGCAAATCCCTAACTATATATGGCCTAAAACCAATGGTTTTTTCATTGAATTTTCAAGGTTTTGTCAATGCAAATTCCTAACTATATATGGACTATAACCTATGGTTTTTTCATTGAATTTCAATGGTTTTTTAAAAGCTAATATCTGTAGCTGTAAAATATATTCTTCTTTAAATCTTGAAATATATTTTTCATGTTCTTTAGACAATTTTTTTAAAACATTTTTTTTTTGTTTCGCTCCCAGTCCGCGAACCGGTCAGCTTCCCGTTTGCTCAATTTAAAGCCGCGGCTTAGTACGCGAACCAGTAAACGTTCCTTTAGCGTAACTGTTACGTTCGCATGACGTTTTGCGTTATCGCGTAATACGTCATTGGACGCGCCAAGTTAGCGGACCCGGAAGTGGACCGGAAAGCGGAGCAAAGCGCGAAACGTAAACACAGCAGGTCATGTGACTCGATAATTACACTTTTCATTGGTTCATTTCACTTTTGGTTTCCTAATGATGTAATACTTGGTCATGTGATATAAAATTAACACTTTTCATTGGTTTAGAATTTTTCCTTCTCCCAAATGATGAAAACCCCTCCTTCTTTCCTCACTCTGACTTTCATCTTGGTGAGAGAAAGACCCTTTTTGATTCTTCAGCAATGGCTTCAATGGTTGCTTCAGCCAGTGTGCCCCCACCACCTCCTCCACCTCCTCATGGGAAGAAAGGACCACCTGCTTCACTAATTATAGAAGAGGAGGAAAATCAAGAAGAGGAGGAAGAGGAAGAACATCCAGAGTTTTTGCCAGAGGAGCCCAGGAGATATAACAGGAAAGAAAATTACATCTGGCAATTTTTTAAATTTCCAGCTGACCAAAAAAAAGTAAATGCCAGATACGTCTTTTGTCGCATTTGCGGCGATCGTCTTTCAAGGGGCACAGACAAAAAGTACAGCTATGGGAATCATACAATGCACAGGCACATGAGTCGATGGCACCCTAACAATTACAGTAATGCCCAACTTCGCGACCAACAACAAAATCCCCCAGAAATGGCAAGAAGATCTGTTGTTCAGGAGGTATCGGGACCGGAGGCGAGGGAGGTGATCCCGAACATCCAAATCAACATGGGAGAAGTGAAGCAAGTCTGTGTGTGGTGCAACCAGACACTTTGCTACCGCGAAAGTAGCATTACCCTTATAATGAGAGCCATCAACAATCATGTGTGCCCAAAACGCCCCAAAAAGTAAATTCTTCTTTTTTTTGTTGCTCCTGTTGAGCCGTCTTCGATGAATCATTTTTGTTTCCCCCCTCCCCCCAAAAAATAAAAATAAATACAAAATGTTCAGAAAAAAACAAAAAAATATAAAAAATGTTCAGAAAACTAATAAAAAAAATTTAAAACAACAAAAACAAAAAAAACAATTCTTTTCAGAACTACCTCCCCATTATTAAAAAAAATTGGTAGAATTCTTTGAACTCTGCCAAGCTCTATTTCTATTAGTTCGCTCCCAGTTCGCACTCCGGTACGCGAACTTTGAGCGTACCAAAAAAAATTTTTTTAAAAAAAGAAACAGTAAGTATAAGGAAAGGAAACAGACAGTTATGTTACAAAAAAGACAGCTATAGGGAGTAAAGAAAAGATACTGTTACCCGCAATTCACTTCTGATCATGTCATATATTACATAATTTTTGACATGGTCAGTGAGATCATCAGCAGTGGATTGCGAGTAACAGTTTTTTTTGTTTACTTCCTATAGTTGTCTTTCTTGTAACATAAATGTCTTTTCCTATCCTTATACTTACTGTTCTTGTTTTAAAAATTTTTGGAGATCATTCAGAAACAGTAACATTAATAGAGACAGAATTAGTGAATAATAATGAAGAAGTATGAGAAGAGAGGGACTGAGAAAAATACTGGAAGGAGTAGAAAAATTAAGTAATAGAGAAAGGAAGGAGAGAAGTAGCAAACACAGGAAAGTAAAGATTAAAGAAATGAAGCAGTAGAACTAATAGATGTTAAATGTGATAGATTAAATGAATGATTGAGGGTGACGATAAGGTGTGTCCTCTCTAAAAGTTTGTTTAAGGTGAACCGTACTCTGGGTTGCATATCAAATTTATGCTTGTTGAAGAATACAGACGAGATAATAGATGTGAAGACCTACCATTGCAGTAAAACATGCCCACTTATTACATCAATCATAACATAGTCAGTGACATCATCAGCAGTGGAATGCAGGTTAAAAAAGTAGAAAACATTTACCTTATGATTCATGTTAACTTTTCAAGCAAATTTTTCATACATTCAATCTGTAAAAGAGAGAACAAACATTTCCAAAAATATTAAAACATGTATTTAAAAATTAGAAAAAAGAAGGGAAAAGGTTCAAGAAGAAACAGTTTTTAAACAACTTTGACACTTACAGAAACCTCTACTTCTCTACGACCCCTACACAATCCTAAAGATATTTATTTTAAACAAACAGTATCTTCATGCTGATGAAATGAGGCCTATTTTGAAACATGATGCTTCTTTTGCATTGCTTATGTCTCACAATAGTGATGCAATAACAGCGCAAAAGAGATGTAAAACCATCATAAAATTGTGTCAAACATTTTAAATGATTGTTTTAGGATGCAAATAAGATGTGTGCTTTCAAGAGCTTTCTTTGAGGTGAGGCCTATTTCTTTTTTTTAAAAAAAAACAGTACCTAGAAGTACAGCACTATAAGCATTAAAATTGACACTTACAGAAGACTCAGCTTCTCCATATCTACCTCACATTTCTAAATGTATATCATAATTTCAAAAAGCATAACATTAATTATACATGTTAAATGGTTTATTTTTGCTGTTCTCAGAATGTATCAAATTTCACTTAAATCAGTGACTTGAAGGTATTCATCATGTAACAGCGGGGAAAAAAAAACACAATCAAAATGACTGTGTTTAAAAAACCCATACAAACTAAGAAAACTGATTTCAAAACTCCTTAAAATTAACTTACTTTCAATGACGTCGAAGGATCTCCTATGAACAGCATCCACTCTGTTGTGCTATAAATATTTTCAGCCCGCCACTTTCTGAAAGAAAACCTCCATCGATACGAAAAATATGTTACATAGAAAAAAAGACTTCTCTCATTCTATCACATGTTTCCACTAGGCCAAATCATGTTGCCGCGATTCGCAAGTCTTGTAATTCTTCCAATCAAATCCCGACATTTTCTATTTTTGCAACTTTCAAAAAGAAAACATTTGAGATTATTTTCACAATCCTGGACTACTAATATCTTACTCTTCTTTGTCACTCATGTTCTCCTTTTCCTATGACACTGATACTGCTTACTATGAAGCAGACTTACTTGCATCAGGTTTATATAGTTGGATTTTTTATCTAGACAGCATTGCAGACTTACATTCCCTCTACTTAAAATTTTGGTTTTAAAAACACCAGATAAGAATTTTTAGGGTCAAACGGCAATTTTTTTTTGAAAGTTACAACGGAATCATTGCAGAATGACCAGCCGTTTTGAGACTTTAAGTAAGCTGTATAATGTCCTGATGTTGTTGATAGACCATCGTGATAGATAATTGCTACAGTTACAAAAGTCCTCCCTGATATTGACAGCTGAGAAGCCACAAAATTTTTTATTAAAGTTGACAATTTTGATCCATCAGGCCTACATCGTTGGATCATTAAAATGACATACTGGCCATATCTACGTATAAATAATGTTGACATCATATCACATTTACATTGGCTACACTCCATGTTGTGATCCGCTGCATTTACTAGCTTATTAAAGGACACTGATTTACTGTCTGGCAAAGTTAAATATATAAATCTTTCTGAGTCTACACTAGTAGTACTTGATACCATACAGTTCTCGCAGTCATGCTGCCATTGATAAGAAAGCCCAAACAGGTGATCTACATCTACACCCTCATCTTGCAAAACATCAAGCATATACATTAAAAACTCCTGACAATCTTGCTGATTATTTTCAGAGAAGTCTGTTTGACCTGAACATTCATCTAACAGATAACGAACTTCAGACACACTTTCTACTTTTGTTCGATCAGTGCTACATTTCTCGAAAACAGAATTCAACAAACAGCATAAAATTTGTTCTGAATTCAACAGAATCTGTTCTCTTAAACTCTCTAGTGAAAAGAGAACATTAACCACTACATTTGCATAGCAGTTGACACCAGAACTGTTTTCAAATTGAAAACCGACAACATCTTCAACAGAATCCACTTTCTTTCTGCTAACAATTTTCGGTTCATTGACTTTTAGTCTTTTTGCAACAACCTCCCTACTATTACTGATATTTCTACGTTTCCGGCCTACCACACGTTTCTCAAACAAAGGATATTGAGGCAAATGTGGCGCATACTCTCTTCTTAACCTATTGTATTCCTTAACACAATCTAGATCCGCACAAATGTTTGTGACATCACAGTCAATCAAGTGCAATCCCGATAAAGTTCTAACTCATGACAATGCCACATATGCCATACCCTCCTTGAACACAGAACTGCCAATATTCACCAATGCACTGTCTACACTTAAACCTTGCGATTTATGGATTGTCACCGCATATGCCAAGCAAACAGGAAACTGTTTACGGCGAACATATAAGTCTTTAACAAGCAAAAACCTAGCAGAACAACGACCAATTTGCTGTACTTCCTCAATGCCATCAAATTTAATTCTTAAAAATTCTATTCCATCTCTATTTCTGTATTTCTCAAAATCAACAACATTACCCATTGATCCATTTACCAGACCTCTTTCTACATGTAAATTCCTTCTCAAAATGATTCGGCAATTTAAACACACATTCAAAGTCTTTTCAAAACCCGCTGTTTTAGATATAGTCTTCTCTAATGAATCCAATTTTGATTTCAAATTCTCTGACAAAATAATTGTATATGCTCTAATTTGTCGATAGCTTCAAGTTTCACAATCTCTTGCTTTTCTAAATTCAACATTTTGTTGTTGAAGATGGCACATTCTGCAAGAGTTGGCATCAAACATATCCCGGATTTCTTCTCAGTAATTTTCTGAAAAATATTCTCAGGCACAATCTCTTGTTTGGGATATAAATTTGACAGTAATCGTGCATTTAAAGCTTCTTTCCCATGCTCGGTCACTTTTCCAATTCTAACATCTTGTAGAATATTCTTGTAATCTTCATCCTTTGCCTGACGCATATTTTCATGCAGTTCAGCATAATTGAAGTTTAACCATATATTGACGTTGCCAATGCTCCCTAGGCACTTCCTGGTATCTTCATGCGTGAGTATTTTGAACACAGGTTGACCTTTTACTGGTGTCAGCTGCAGAAGATCTCCAAAAACAATGATGTGTTTACCACCAAATAACACATCATACTCAGTTTTAAGAACTTCTTGCATTCTCAAATGCACAAAGGCAAGCATGACATTGGAAACCATGCTTACTTCGTCAATGATAAGTAGTTTCATTTTCCTCAAGACTCTTGAAACTTCACAGCAAGCATCCCCAGATAACTTGTTGTATTGTAATTTGTTGTCATGCTCCACCGGCAGCATCAGTAGACGATGCAAAGTAATACCTTTAATGTTATGTGCTGCCAGTCCAGTAGGAGCGGTGACAACACAAGACAGCGATGACTCAGTCCTTTCCTGCAAATAACAAGAAATTGCTTTAATGAGGAAACTTTTTCCAGTTCCCGCTTCTCCACTCACGTACAGTCGGACAGGCTTCAACGATCATCATATATTTTCCTCTGCTCAACGTTGAGTTGTTTTTCCAAGTCTTCTAAGTTAACTGAATCCTCTTGAGCATGTGCCATGGCTCTTTCTACTTCATTCATAGCAGTGGCAGCTTCATTTTCGATAATAGGTCCTCCAAGTGGATCTTGACTCAATGAAACAGAACTCTGACTGTCCTGAGAACTGTCTCTGGCAATCTCAGCTGCAATCGTTGCTTCCTGCTCAATTTCCAAAGTTAGCATTTCTTGATATTTAGGAAAAGCAGGACATTCTATGGACTCCTTGGCTGCATTGAAAGAGTCTTCGTAACAGAGGAAATCTCCAAGCAGTTCCTCTTCTGCACGCCAAGGCTTGAAAAGTTGCAAAAGTGCTAAATAGAAAAACTCCTTTTTTTCTGGAGATTCACCACTCAATTTTCGATGGTTTACTAATTGGCATTTTCTTTGCTTGACCAGGCATCCCTCACTTCCAATTACAGCATACACTCCTTTCTCAATATCTTCTTTGATGTTCCTCTTGAATATATAATTTTGGAGAACCTCATATAGACAAACATTCTCAAGGTGACTGCTTCGATTTGGATAATATGTATCCAACATGTTGGTCTTCAAAATGTCGGTACTGTTTGGTTCCTTTTCTGCCAAATACTCAATTTCCCGGACAGGTTTTAGAACTCGATTTCGCGTTGCAGCAAGACCAAGACTCGCCCAAACGAGACTCCTGGATTTGGCATAGAGACTTGCTGAAGACAATCGATCAGAACATTCGTAAGCTCCGATTTCTCGATGCGACAACATCTTCAGACTGAAACTGTACAACTTCTTGCTGAGGCTCTTTTCATGGGAAATGTCCTCCCACATATCCTTCAGTTCTGTCTTTTCTTTTTTGGTGATGTAAGATGTGACATACCGAGCCACAGCCATACAGTTGTCAGCCACAAACTGTATATCCATGTTAGCATTCCACATGGACAAAATCACTGGGTTGTAGTCATTGATGTACTTGGACACTTCGTTCCTTTTCAAATTGTATGTATTCTTGGGTGATTTCCTCGTCACATTATGTCGCAGCGAAGACATCAAACTGTTGAGTGAACAGTTTGATGTCTTCGCTGCGACATAATGTGACGGAGAAATGTTTCGTGGAAAGTTGAAACGACATTTGGTGTAGAACTTGTCCTTGTTTCTGAATTTACGACGACAGTACTTTCCACAACGATGGCTTTGGAAACGTAGAACTTGTTCTCTTAGGCTTTTCTTCTCCGTTGCGTTTGGAACAGCACACGTAGAATACTGTTCTATGAAATTCATCACTAAGTCATCCGGATCTGTTCCAAATTTAGGTGCATCCTTGATCCACAATAACATATGTATATGAGGGGCACCTCTTGCTTGGTATTCCTTTCTCCAGAAGAAATCCAACACCTCTCCAAGAGGTGGATTCTTTTTATTTGTGATGAAAGACATCATAGCTTCAAATCTATGATTGAAGTACCTGCATACATTCACAGGATCCAAAGAACACAGTTCTCCAGGTGTCTTGAATTCAATGTTTTCAATATTTCCATTTGCCTCTCGTAGAAATTCAAGTAAGTCTTCCCAGCCATACTCGGCACAGCTCAGAGTGAGGAACCATGTTGGAGTTCCTAAGTTCCTCAGCATACATTTTAAATCACCATGACGACGGTACCAGTACTCATTAGTACCACGCTGACACGCCATGAGATTAATTAAGTGAGAATCCAAAATACTGTCTTGGACATTGACTTTATGCATAAAGTCACTTGCCGAGATGTTTCGCATCTGTATACCACTTTTTAAAATGTGGTTCACTGCATATGACAGTCCTGACAGATCGCTTTCAAACAGGAGATGAAACAAATAGGGAATGCATTGACGAAACCTAGGATCTTCTGCATACAATCGTAAAGTCCGGTATTCAGACGCAGGAATTTGATGAGGTCGCTCATCATATCTTCCTCCTTGACCTGTGGGAAATAGCTGTGGGAAACACCGAGCTTCCAAACTTTCCTCCCAAACACTAATGGGACTCCCTTTGGCTTGTTTCATTTGAAACAACTCAATAGCATTTCCCATGACTTCCTTGGAATGTAAAGGATGAACACTATAATGTTCATATATTTCTTCACTATTAGACACCTCTACTTTCTCAATTTGGCCAGCACACAAAACGCTATCCTCTTCATCACTTACTTCCTCTTCTGCAACATATACATTCTTATAGTACTTATTATTTTTCTTCAAATACAAAGTTGCATTTTTCACTTTCCTAACATCCACTAAATCTTGCCATATTTTCTTATTCTTTGTCGGAACCCCATTAACCAAGATAACCAGAGGTTCCTCTTCCACTTTCTCAACTCCAATTGTGTTAATGTTTTTGTTCAAATCTAGAGGCAAATAAACAACTCTCCCCTTTAATCCTCTCTGTAAATCTGCTGGAGGCAACTTCCCTGTCTTTGGCTCCATTCTTACAATAGCCTGAAAGGGATGGATACTTTGAATCAAAATAGATTCATAAGTATTTAAATCCTTCAATTCTGAAGGTATCTCAACCAATTCCAGATTATTATGAACTGCCCTAGCAGGCATCTGGTTTTGATTTAATTTATTACAACAATAAGTACACACACGTTGATCCACTCCCAAATCAAAACAATTTTCTACCATCAAGTATGTGGCAAAATCCTTCCATTCACTATTATTTTCCCTTTCAGTTTTTGCATATAAATCTACTAACTTAGTCTGATTCTTATAATAAGTGCGTCGACAACATACACAAGTGAAATTAGGCCTCTCACTTGATTTCATCTGAAACGTGGCAATTTCCTTCTGAAAATTATCTGAACTAGAAACCTGTATATTATCTTCAACATAACCCTCTACTTCTGGGTCAATTTGAACATTCTCATCTCTACTACCAAAGTAACAAAACTCAATT
This sequence comes from Lissotriton vulgaris, assembly GCF_964263255.1. Lineage (NCBI taxonomy): Eukaryota > Metazoa > Chordata > Amphibia > Caudata > Salamandridae > Lissotriton > Lissotriton vulgaris. The sequence goes on from NW_028242858.1 coordinate 165,857, forward strand.
TCTTCACAAATATTCTTCACATCTATTTCAGAACCATGCAAAAGAGCAGCACATAATTGTTTAAGCATAATTGCTGGACTCTTAGCATAATACAACATTCTCACTAATTTTCTCACTTTATTATGATGCACTGCTAGCATCCTGAAATGATGAAAAACACTCTGGCATACTCTCCTGGAAAGACAAGCCTGTGAATGACCACGCAAACCTGTCATTTGTCTCACTCTGCAAGGATCTAAATCTTGCAACAACTTCATTTTCTGCTTCAAACTTTTCTTATTAAATGTCCGTATAAAATCACAAAGCAAATTAATGGAAACCTGTCGCACACTGCAAATAGAACTACACTTCCAAATGTACACAGGACCCTTAGGACGTCTTCCTAAAACCTCATCACTTAGCGCCTCTTCTGTCTCTGTTGTCACAAGTTGTTCTTTTTCAACTGGACAACCATCCTTCACTTCATAAGCTCGACCACTGGTGTCAACTGCAAACACCAAATCATTATCCTGAAAATAACTCTCCTCATTAAAAAATGCCTCACAACTCGAACTATGCATCCATTCTCCGGAAAAAACTTCACAAAAGTTAGTACGATTTACTACTCTCTTCCATCTACTTTTTGTTTTGAAATCAAAAATTACCTTGCTTAGTTTCCTAATTCTATTGATTACCAAAATAAACAACTTTCGCTTAATTTCAAAAGCATGATCAATAATTTTCTCTACATTTTTCTTCTTCTTATAAAATGCCGCTTTCTGTTGGTCTTTTTTTTTAATATTTTTCAATAAATTAACTATTATCCTGTTACGGAACATTCGATGTCGAATGTCCCTAAACTGTTCTTTCCTTCTACTATCATGCACAGAGTTATCTCTTCCTCTACCAGTAACATTTTTGATGGGTCTCTCCTTTCCATTTAAATTGCTTTTCTTTTTGTGGACTGAAACATTTTTTGGAGAAATACTTTTTTTACTACAAATATTTCTTAAGAATGATTTTGTGCTCTTACCCGGACCTTTCTTGGTGTTTTGACAAGTATTTGAGGAAGAGGACTGCTGCAATAAAACATCATCCTGCTGTCTTTGACGTTTTCTCGCCTTTCTAATTCTATTTTTTGTAGGCATTTTCCAAACTATGAAAGAATCTGCAGTTGAATCTGTGGAAAAATATAATAAAAAATGTTATTAACCACTATTACCAAACAGTAAATGAATAACAGTCATCTAAAACTTAATGCCCTACTAATTATTTAACATAGCAAATCTTTTGCAGCAGCACTGCTTCACAAAAATGACACTCAATGGTACAAAACAGGCATAGAACAATCATAAATCTCTCCCTAATATTTTAAATGATTAATTCAGGATGACGATAAGATGTAGCCTATCTAAAGGTTTGTATAGGCCCAGATCTTTGGACTGGGGTGAATGTGTGTCATTGATCCACATTCGGTCCAACACCTGTTTTGTTTATTTGAGGTGAGGCCAACACATGGTTCCAGATAAGATTTTCACTGAAAAAAACCATGTAGAAAATACATGTGAAGGCCTACCAATGAAATAAGTCATTATTTGAAAACCATTACATTTCTGGAAATATGCACTGCTAGTGCTTCATAAGTTGTTTTGGGTCATATTTATAAGGCATTTGAGTGTCTATTATGCTATTTTATGTTCTTCATGGTGCAAATTTCTTGTAAATACGCTCCCACCTGCGGTTGGCAAATTTAGATTTTGATTATGGGAGTTACATAGGCATGTTAATAATTTCCCAAAAAAGGTGTATGACCCCAAACAACCTATGAAGCTCTAGCAGGACATATTCAGAAATTTAATTGATTTCAAAAATGGTTTTTAAAAACAACATATCTGTTTCAGCTTACATAAGAGACCATGGAATGGACTTCATATACAACAATAACTTGTGTTACTGCATGCCAGAATGGTGCACCGAATATGCAATTACAATTTCTCAAAGAAACAAAATCTATTTCTATATCACTACAGACAAAGCCACAGTTTAAAAACACAGCTTTCTTCATCATTTTCTCCTTAGCAAGATTTATCGCAAATGCGATAAAAAACGGCTGCAATGCATGAATATCGCTGAAAAGTCAGCTTTATTCATGCATTATCCAGCAAATGCTCTTAGCCATGTTATCCACCTTCCATTGGATAACATGGCTAAGAACTGCTCGCAAATGCAAAAAAAAACGGCCGCAATGCATGAATATCGCTGAAAAGTCAGCGATATTCATGCATTTTCCAGCAAATGCTCTTAGCCATGTTATCCACCTTCCATTGGATAACATGGCTAAGAACTGCTCGCAAATGCAAAAAAAAACGGCCGCAATGCATGAATATCGCTGAACAGTCAGCGATATTCATGCATTTTCCAGCAAATGCTCTTAGCCATGTTATCCACTTCCCATTAAATAACATGGCTAAGAACTGCTCAGGGCCCCATGAGGAACACTATCCATTTTAAAAGGAAAACATAACATCAAAGACACTCAAATGCCTTATAAATATGGCCCAAAACAACCTATGAAGCTCTAACAGTACATATCCAGAAATGTAATTGATTTCAAAATTCGTTTTTAAACACAGCATATAAATCAATTGTATACCTGCATTCATGAGGAAATGACTGAAAATGTCCTTGAGACACATGAAAGTGTTTTCTGGAATGCCCTAGCACCATTTTTGGGACACTATTAACATGGCTAGGTAACTCCCATAATCAAAATCTAAATTTGCCAAGCGCAAGTGGGAGCGTATTTACAAGACACTTGCCCCATGAAGAACGCTTTCCATTTAAAAAGGTAAACATAACATCAAAGACACTAAAATGCATTCTAAATATGACCCCAAACAACCTATGAAGCTCTAACAGTACATATCCAGAAATGTAATTGATTTCAAAATTCGTTTTTAAACACAGCATATAAATCAATTGTATACCTGTTTTCAAGAGGAAAGGACTGAAAATGTCCTAGAGACACGGAAAGCGTTTTCTTGAATGCCCTACCACCATTGTTTGGACATTATTAACATGGCTATGTAACTCCCATAATCAAAATCTAAATTTGCAAAGCACAAGTGGGAGCGTATTTACAAGAAATTTGCACCATGAAGAACGTAAAATAGCATAATAGACACTCAAATGCCTTATAAATATGGCCCAAAACAACCTATGAAGCTCTAGCAGTACATATCCAGAAATGTAATTGATTTCAAAATTCGTTTTTAAAAACAACATATCTGTTTCAGCTTACATAACAGACCATGGAATGGGCTCCATGTACCACAATAACTTGTGTTACTGCATGCCAGAATGCTACACCGAATATGCAAATACAATTTCTCAAAGTAACAAAATCTATTTCTATATCACTACAGACAAAGCCACAGTTTAAAAACACAGCTTTCTTCATCATTTTCTCCTTAATTCATACTATTCTCTATCTAAAATAAATAAATCTTTTCTCACCTTAGCAAATACTTTTTGAGTTTTGAAAACAGTCTCAGAAATACACCAAATTGTCTTCAGCAGAAGAAAAACGATGCACTCCAGAGGCTGCAGCTATTGAAAGCACAGAAATACAGATATTCATTTCACATATCTCTCATATTAGCCAATCATAACTCTTCCCTCACTTTTTTCAAATCAAAACCCTTCCCCCCTCTGCCCTCTCTGCCTTTTTTCCATAGCAACCACCTCCTGGAAGACCTCTCATGTTTGCAAATTCACACAATAATGTTTCAATTGAACTCTGAACTCTCAGTGCACCTGCGTATCCAGTGCAATCTTTCATTAAATGTTTCTTCCTTGACCATTCAAATTACATCTTTCAAAGAACACATCCATGCACCCTAACTTTCTGTTTTCAGAAATGGAAATGCACCAATCACTGCTAATGATTCATTAGCATTGGAAATCCACAGTTTTTTTTCTTTACAAACTCCTACTGTTTCAACTGCCCTTTCATTACCACACTTCATCTGACTGCAGAACAACCTTCTCCCACCATGTTTAAGGTCTGGATTGTTGGACATAGTTACATCCACTGGGCTCAAAGGTATGCTGAGAACAGAAATTTACACAACCTCAATTTACAGGATGTGGAAATTAAGTGGTTGGGCCAAAGAGGATTAAAATGTCACCAATTGATACCATTGGTGAAAACCTTTATGCATTTGCCAAAACCTGACATGTTAATAGTGCACTGTGGAGGTAATGATTTGGGCACTTTGACAGGGGTAGGTCTGGAAATGCTTTTAAAGGACACCTTTGAGCAATTAATGGCACTTTTTCCTCAAACTGCTTTGGTATATTCCAATATATGCCAAAGACAGAAATGGAGGTGGTCCAACCAATTTTGTCCACAAATTGAGAAAGCGAGGAAGCATGTAAACAAATCTGTTTCAGCTTTCATGAGAGACCATGGAATGGGCTCTCTGTACAACAATAACTTGCGTTACTACATGCAAGATATCTACAGAGGAGATGGAGTTCACTTCTCAGATGAGGGCAACAGAATTTTCATTCTGAATTTAAGACTGTGCATTGGTACCTACTTATAAGTACCTAAATGTACCATAAAACCAAAAGCTCTTCTCAGAGCTACCCTTCATCTGATCACTCACAATTATTATTTTTTTCTAACTTTTTTCTGTAATTTTCAACAAACTACGCTCAAAGAGCGCTATCCGGTACGCGAACTGGAAGCTAACCGCGCAAAATTTCAAAAATAAAGTTTTTTCTTCGCACATATAGTCCTCCTCAGCCACCCTCAGAAAACGTAGGGGGGCAAACTACTTGTACCATGCCCCCTTCTACCCATTCAGAACATTATTTACCCTCCATTTTATACCTTGATTCGACCGAAACACAAAATGGTGGACTCCCGTTACGCTCCTAGTTCGCGGACCGGACCGCTTTCCAGGAAGCGGTCCAAAAAAAGGTGGGAAAGTAATTTACAGAAAAACGACTAGAGACACTCTCACCAAATATAAATTAGCTCATACTACATAACAATCCCTTTCATTCTCACAAATTTGATTGAAATTTAATTTAGCCATTTAGCCTGTAGACCTCTCCAAGTACCGTGAGGTAAATTACTTCACAAAACACATCTGAAGTGTTGGAATTGACAACCAATGAAAATGTTACTTTCATTTTCTACTTTTATTACCTGACATCTGATTGGTTATATACTTGAATATATAAAGGAAGAGAAGAAAACACAGCCATTTTGACTACTACTTCTTGTTGTACATCACATTTCAATAGCTTCCAAAAACTTCAACTTCTTTGTGAAGGTAAGTTATAATTTTTAAAAATGAAATATATTGTGCACTATAACTTAATATAGTAGACTTTTTCTGCTACATATACACTATCCCTCTGTACTAGTAATGTATTTAGATAGACTTCTCTGTTATAGTTATGAATGGAGTTAGAGTGTCTAGGTTAAATCACATACACTTTTTTATAGTCCTATTTCCACTCTGATACTATACACTGCCAAAAGATAAATTCACTGATAAAAAATGACTATCTAAAATTAATCCCAACAGTGCCCTATCTCTACTAATATATATTTTTTTAATCCAAATTTCAGGCAAAATGGAAGGAGAAAACCAAGTTTCTTTTGAAATGGACCTGCAAGAAAGCAGCCAGGAATTGATTGAACAAATTGACATGGAATTTATGGATCAAAGCTTGGATAATGAACTGCTGCAATGTGTCCAAGCAGTAGATGCCCTCCTTGCAAATGAGGACATTTTACAAGCTCACAGCTTGCAAACAATATTTCAAGAAAATAATGACATTTCAGACACTGAAATGTTAGAAAGTTTAATAAATTATGAAAAACAATCAAAATAAAAATAAAAAATTAAAAATAAAGAAAACAAAAAAAAACAACAAAAACAACAAACAAAACAACAAACAATTAACATTTAGTCTTTGAAAAGTATATCATTCTATTATCCTTATAGTACGCTGCCTAGAACGCTTTCCGGTTCGCGTACTAGGCGCTCAACGCGAAAAAAAAAACAAGAAAATTTTTTTTTTAACCCTGCTGGGCCCTTTTAAAACCTCCACATAAAACCTAGGGGGTCAGGGAGGATCTACTATGCCCCCTTATGGAAATTTCCCCCTTTGTTTTGGCCTCCTCTTATCCCTCGATCCTACCGAGAGACAAGATGGCGGCTGCACCGGACTGTTGAGAATGTTGACAGACACCGAAGAGCCAATCAGCTTTCCGTGCGCAAAGTTCCGTTACGCGAAAAGTACGCGAACCGGATCGCTGCCCGGACCGCTGTTACAGATATATATCTTGATTTAAACGTTAATTTCTCAAAATCCACTGAAGCACATATATTGAGACCTAGCAAAGGCACATCGGGCTAACAGTCCCTACAATTTTGCCAAGTTTCGTGTAAATCCATTCAGCCGTTCGGGCTAAAAGTGAGTCCAACCGCCCTATGGAAAACTCAATGTTAAAAACGCGTTTTGGGACCCCCCTTTTTTCTCAGCCCCCCCTTGACGAACCCCCCCCAAATTTCCAGGAGCTGCTCAGAAACAAAATGTGCCATTTTCCCGAAAATTTCAACCGATTCCGTCCACAAACGCCAAAGTTATTAGACATAGAATTTTCAGAAATCCCATAGGGAAAAAATCCTAACTATATATACCTACTGGCGACCGCCAGTAGGTAATATATATATATATATATATATATATATATATATATTCACAGAAAAAACCATAGGTTCTAGACCATATATAGTTAGGAATTTGCATTTACAAAACCTTGAAAATTCACTGAAAAAACCATAGGTTATAGACCATATATAGTTAGGGATTAGCATTTAAAAAACCTTATTTTATTTGCACAAAACCATTGAAATTCCATATATAGTTAGTTGCACTAACTATATATCGCGGACCCGCAATCCACTGCTAATGATGTCACATATTACATCATTCATGACATGGTCAGTGACATCACTGATGACATCACTGATGACATCTCAAATGACATCACTGATGACATCACTGATGACAACACCCAGTGACTGTATGTTTCTGTAAAGTTAAAATATGTCTTACATATTGAAGAATGAGTGGATGTATAAGTGTCTGAATGAAGGATTTAGTAGGTGCATGACTGACTGTATGAGAGAATGATTAAATGTGTCTCACTGAGTGCATGGGTTAGTGATTAAAGTGTCTTAATTTGGCAATCATTATTTATGTTCTTATGTAAACTGCTGCATGTTTAAATCAGTAGCTATATCAGTAACTATATGGGTTATTGAATGGTTGCCCAAGTATTTGTATGGGAGACTGAGTATGTGTGTGGGTGGCTGGGAGGTGTATAACTCTGTGCATAGATGTGTGAGCAGTTGATTCCCTAGGTGTATGGGTTCAAAAGTGCATGTAGAAACAGCTGTATGGACAGTTGACTGTGTGCATGAGTATATTGGTGAGTGAATGGATATCTCAGTTCTACATGTCAAAGTAAGTACATATGTAAAACACACTCCATGTGAGAGTTGACATATATAAATAACTGAACATAAGAGCCAGTGAATGTGAGAGTGGCTGTATGAATCATTGTGAACTTGTATCAAGGATTGTATAAGAGAGTAAATATGTGTTAGTATATGTTTGAATAAGTAAGGTGTGTATAACTGTATAGTTGAGGAAAGGGAGGTGTGATTGATTCTTTGCATGACTGACTAGGTGTGTGAGTAACTCCATGGATGTGTGACAGTCTGTGAGTGCCTGTTTACACTGAGTGTATCTAAGGTTATATTAGAGTCTGAAGATGTATTATCACATAAATTATATCATCAGTGATGTAATCAGTAATGTCAAATGAGATGTCAGTGATGTCATCAGTGATGTCATTTGAGATGTCATCAGTGATGTCATCAGTGATGTCACTGACCATGTCATGAATGATGTAATATGTGACATCATTAGCAGTGGATTGCGGGTCCGCGATATATAGTTAGTGCAACTAACTATATATGGAATTTCAATGGTTTTGTGCAAATAAAATAAGGTTTTTTAAATGCTAATCCCTAACTATATATGGTCTATAACCTATGGTTTTTTCAGTGAATTTTCAACGTTTTGTAAATGCAAATTCCTAACTATATATGGTCTATAACCTATGGTTTTTTCTGTGAATTTCATTGGTTTTTTAAAAGCTAATATCTATAGCTGTAAAATATATTCTTTATTAAGTGACGTATCACGTAGCCCGTGAGACGCCTCATGATGCATCGCATAACCGTGACGTATGTTCTCTGCAGCGCAAACCAAACTCAAAACGTAAGCGCGCCAGAACACGCTTAAAGGTATATATATATTTTTTTAACCTTAATTAGACAAAATCCACACGTGCACATATCACAAACGTTCAAAAAACACAATATGTCGGACTCCCGTTATGCTGCCGGTTAGCTGCCCGGTTAACGTACCAGGAAGCACCTTTACCGCGAAAAATCGCAATTTCTTTTTTTCACCCCCCAGGGAACTTTAATAGCCCCCTCATCAATCCTAGGGGTTCAGGAGGGGTCTGCCTTACCCCTTTCATTCATTTACACCTTTTTTTTTTTCCACCTCTTGTCTCTCGATCCCACAGAGAGACAAGATGGCGGCCGCTCCAGACTGTTTACAATGATAACAGCCAATCAGCTTCTCCTCAGACTCCCGTTACACTGCCGGTTAGCTTCCCGGTTAGCTGCCCGGTTAGCTGCCCGGTTCGCGTACCAAGACGCGTCTCTACGGCGAGAAAATCGGATTTATTTATTTATTTTTTTGGCCCCGCGTGGCTTTATAATATCCTCCTCATCAATCCTAGGGGGTCAGAAGGGGTGTACCTTGCCCTCTTTCCTTCATTTCCCCCTTTGTTTTGGCCTCCTCTTGTCTCTCGATCCTACCGAGAGACAAGATGGCGGCCGCTCCGGGCTGTTTACAATGTTGACAGCCAATCAGCTACTCCTCGGACTCCCGTTACACTGCCGGTTAGCTTCCCGGTTAGCTGCCCGGTTCGCGTACCAAGACGCGTCTCTACGGCGAAAAAATCGGATTTTTTTTTTTTTTTTTTTTTGGGCCCGGCGTGGCTCTATAATATCCCCCTCATCAATCCTAGGGGGTCAGAAGGGGTCTACCTTGCCCCCTTTCCTTCATTTCCCCCTTTGTTTTGGCCTCCTCTTGTCTCTCGATCCTACCGAGAGACAAGATGGCGGCCGCTCCGGACTGTTTAGAATGTTGACAGACACCGGAGAGCCAATCAGCTTCGCTTCGCAAAGTTCCGATACGCGAAAAGTTCGCGAACCGGAGCGCTGCCCGGAGCGCTGTTACAGATATATATCTTGTTTTAAACGTTAATTTCTCAAAATTCACTGAAGCACATATATTGAGACCTAGCAAAGGCACATCGGGCTAACAGTCCCTACAATTTTGCCAAGTTTCGTGGAAATCCATTCAGCCGTTCGGGCTAAAAGTGAGGCCAACCGCCCTATGGAAATTAACATGGGAAAAACGCGTTTTGGGACCCCCCTTTTTTCTCGGCCCCCCCTTGACGAACCCCCCCCCAAATTTACAGGAGCTGCTCAGAAACAAAATGTGCCATTTTCCTGAAAATTTCAGCCAATTCCGTCCACAAACGCCAAAGTTATTAGGCATAGAATTTTCAAAAGTTCCATAGAGAAAAAATCCTAACTATATATACCTACTGGCTATCGCCAGTAGGTAATATATATATATATATATATATATATTCACAGAAAAAACCATAGGTTATAGTGGATATATAGTTAGGAATTTGCATTTACAAAACCTTGAAAATTCAATGAAAAAACCATTGGTTTTAGGCCATATATAGTTAGGGATTTGCATTTACAAAACCTTATTTTACTCGCATAAAACCATTGAAATTCCATATATAGTTATAAGCGCTAACTATATATCGCGCACCCGCAATCCACTGCTGATGATGTCACATATTACATCATTCATGACATGGTTAGTGACATCACTGATGACATCACTGATGACATCTCAAATGACATCACTGATGACATCACTGATGACAACATCCAGTGACTGTATGTTTCTGTAAAGTTAAAATATGTCTTACATATTGAAGAATAAGTGGATGTATAAGTGTCTGGATGAAGGATTTAGTAGGTGCATGACTGACTGTATGAGTGAGTGATTAAATGTGTCTCACTGAGTGCATGGGTTAGTGACTAAACTGTTTTAATTTGTGCATCATTATATCTGTTGTTCTACAAACTGCTGCATATGTTGATCAGTAGCTATATGAGTAACTGTATGGGTTATTCATTGGTTGTCCAAGTATTTGTATGGGAAACTGAGTGTGTGTGTATGGGTGGCTGGGAGGTGTGTGACTCTGTACATAGATGTGTGAGTAGTTGATTCACTATATGTATGGGTTCAAAAGTGCATGTGGAAACAGCTGTATGGGCGGTTGACTGTGCATGAGTGTATTAGTGAGTGAATGGATATCTCAGTGCTACATGTCAAAGTAAGTACATATGTAAAACACAGTACATGTGAGAGTTGACATCTATAAATAACTGTGCATAAGAGCCAGTGAATGTGTGAGTGGCTGTATGGATCATTGTGAACATGTATCAGGGATTGTATAAGAGAGTAAAGTAAATATGTGTTAGTATATGTTTGAATAAGTAAGGTGTGTATAACTGTATAGTTGAGAAAATGGAGGTGTGATTGATTTTTGGCATAACTGACTAGGTGTGTGAGTAACTCCATGGATGAGTGACAGTCTGTGACTGTCTGTTTACACTGATTGTATCTAAGGTTATATTAGAGTCTGAAGAGGTTCATGGTATTATCACATGAATGATATCATCAGTGATGTGATCAGTCATGTCAAATGAGATGTTTTCAGTGATGTCATCAGTGATGTCATTTGAGATGTCATCAGTGATGTCATCAGTGATGTCACTAACCATGTCATGAATGATGTAATATGTGACATCATCAGCAGTGGATTGCGGGTGCGCGATATATAGTTAGCGCTTATAACTATATATGGAATTTCAATGGTTTTATGCGAGTAAAATAAGGTTTTGTAAATGCAAATCCCTAACTATATATGGCCTAAAACCAATGGTTTTTTCATTGAATTTTCAAGGTTTTGTAAATGCAAATTCCTAACTATATATCCACTTTAACCTATGGTTTTTTCTGTGAATTTCATTGGTTTTTTAATAGCAAATATGAAAAGCTTTAAAATGTCAAGTACATGATAGATAAAAACATTTTCGTATTTATGCACGCTGATGTGCTTTGAACGCTGCCCCCCCCCCTCCCCTCTTTTCTCTTAGTAGTACTCTCTCTTTGCAGATAGTGAACGGTAGTTAACGCAGGCCTTTGCCCCCGTTGTAATCCGTCGTGCCTGCTTGTCTCTCCATTTGATTGATTGTTATCCAAGCATTTTCTGTTTTAGAATTGGTTCTCTTTGGATCATTCTCTATTTACAAACAAGCACAAAGTCGCAATACTCTGTTTAGTCTTTGCAGATAGTGAAAAATCGTGTAAAAAAATAAAAGTAATCAAGCAAAATCAGTAGACCACTAATTCGATCTCTTTTTGACCTCGGTAAAATACAAACATTAGGAACAACCCTTCATGAGAAATACGAAAATAATGAAATGAACTAAGCTCCACACCATGAGGGCTGCAAAACAGCTCGACTCCGCCACCCACACCGCCCAAAATAACGACAAACCCTATGCAAATATTATAAATATACACAACACACCAGCAAAGAAACAGAGTAAAACATTTTATTAAATAACTATTTACATAACTATTTTATACTTTTTATTGCCCGATCCGGCTAGCTCAATCGATCGAGCATGAAACTCATGCACTGATAACAAGCGTTGAGAGTTTGTAGAACGATGGCTTCAGATTTTCCACATACGGTGTAGTGGCGCGAACTGGCAGGGGGCGTTTGGATTCTACCCCTTCCCCAAATAAGATTTTCATACGTGAATGTTCGTTCATGCTTTTTGTCCCTGAGTTGCTTCCATGTCACTGCCTTACACAAATGGCATAAGTCCTGGTTGTTGAGTGCCATACTTCAGAGTTCTAAGCAGCTCTTGTAACACTGTTTAAACCTTATTTGCACCTGCTGCAGCTTCACTATTCAAAGTAAGTGGGGTCCATTTGTGGACCTGACTGCATTGGAAAACAATGTGATACGGTGCCTCCCTAAACCGCTTGACGGAGGCCCCCGAGGGGCGGTGAGATGGCGCGGACTGAGAGGGGGCGCTTGGCTCCTGCCCCCTCCCCAAGTCGTGTTGCCCTGGTGAGGCCTGAGATCGCCCCCGGCATAGGCGGCCGGCTCCCGGGGTCCGGCGGAATTTTTTCCCTTTTGAAGAATCTTCCATTCTGGACCTTGTCCCACAATCCGTTTGACCTGAAGACACGCTGTCGTGGGGCGCCCCTTTACCGTTTTAGTTGCCATTCCGCCCGCTTTTGGTACTCTGTGCCTCTTCCGCCATTCAGCTGTTTACCGCCCGCTCTTGTGACTACAACGTCTCGCTCACCATGTAGGTGAGTTGCTCCCGCTCTTAAGATTTAACCGAACTTTTTGGACTGCTGAAAGCGGTTGATTTCCGACCGCTGGTTGGTGGAGACATTTTGACTATATTCTGGACCTGCATTGTCGCGTAATGCGTCATATGACGCGACGCGTTAGCGCACCCGGAAGTGCTCCGGTGCGCAAGGCGCAGCTTCCCAGAAACGATCCAGAGCGCGCCGCGCAGCGCGTAACGTAAGCATAACAGGTCATGTGACTTGTTAATAAAACTTTTCATTGGTTCATTTTACTTTTCTTTTCCTAATTATGTAAGACTAGGTCATGTGACCTAAAAATAACACTTTTCATTGGATTAAAACATTTTTTTTCCCAAACGATGAAAGCCCCACCTTGTTTCTGGATGTTTCAGACTGAAGCTGGCGTCACCATGAGAGCACCACCATCTCGTAGCTCCGTCGTGGCCATTCCGCAAGCAATCATGGCAGCCGCTCCCCACCGGAAGCCTGCGGGAGTCGACGGCCCCCAAGTCTTTTGTACAATCTTCAAGGCTGAGGGGACGCTTTCGAGAATGGAACCCAAGCCCTGGCAGACAAGCGTCCGAGTTCCAAGGTGTCCCAGGGCCATTTTACTGGACCAGGCCCAAATCCGAAGAGCTGACCGCCATTTTAGGAGTCCTGTGGAAGCCGCCTATCGCTGCACCGCAAGAGTGGGAGCAACTCAACTACATGGTGAGCGAGACGCTGTAGCCGTAAGAGCGGGCGCTAAACAGCTGAATGGCGGAAAAGGCACAGTGTAGCAAAAGCGGGCGGAATGGCAACTGAAACGATAAAGGGGCGCCCCACTACAGCAGACAAGCCTCCGCCATGTGCTTCAAAACTGCATATGTATCTCGTGATATCAAGGTTGGGCAACCAGTACACAACAAGCAGTTACGAGTCCCATTTACACCGGCGCCATTTTGGGCGCGGCCAGGCAGGTCCAGGATCTACTGAAACATAACAAATGAGGCTGACGTCTCTGAAGCAGTTGACGAACAGCAGGACATAGCAAATAAACATGAACTCTCTAAAGCTGTTAACTCACTGCAGGACAAAACAAGTGAACCTGAAACCTCTGAAATAATTGGCGCTCAAAAGAACAACACACAAAACTCTGTGGAGCCTGAAGAAAAAAAAACAGAAGGGCACTGTAGTTTCAGACACACTTAACACTAATGACTAAACAAAGATATCGTCTGTTTATGAAGCAGTTATCATCTTGACAGAATTGACAAAGAAGTGTACAGACACCAATGCTATTAAGAAACATAAGGAAATCCTAACGCATCAGCATTCTCGGAAGAGGTTGACACAGATAACATCTTAAGGAACAAAGAAAGACCTGTTCACTCTTGACACCCCAGGTGCTGTGTATATTGCACTATAGTGCTGCATCGAGAAAACGGACAACCCTATTGATGTGGATTTTTCATTATTGATTATTGTAAAGAAATGGCGACTCCCCCCTTTAGCAGATTAGCTAAATGTTTGCGTAATTTAGGCATAAAAGTTATATTATTGTTGTTGTTGTTGTTATCGTTATAGTTCTGGTTAATTTCAAAAAATGGTTAAATATATTTACAGTTTTTGTTGCGTTCGTTATATTTAAATGTTAATAAAGTTTTAAAATCTAACTTTGTTGGAGTGCTATATATGTTTAAAAAATCGGGTGAATGGGGCCTTGAATCGGGTTATTGTCATGTGTGGGCTTTGCAAGTGTACTGCTACAAGATCGGACATTTCAAACTCAAATGCACGTTCTTTTTCTTACCTTTCCGAAGCATGGAGCGCAATAGCAGGCAGAGAAAGGGTGATGCACGTGTTGAACACTGCCTGGCCTGGCAAGTTGCTGGCAGTGCCCCCCCGCCCGCTCCTGAAAGAGGGCACACACACACCGCCGCCCCGAGTACTTCACAAATCTTTAAAAGACCATGCGCTTGTTCATGAGGCTTAAATGGTTTATCACCCCTTCTAGAACCCCTGCATCGACCCTCTGACGTTTCCTGGAAGAATTACCACGTAACACAATACCAAGCCCTGTCAGCTGAAGCCCCCGAGGAATCATGGGGCATATTATCAAGGGGGTTTATCTCCGCTTTTTTGGCTTTAAAAGCCAAGAAAGCGGAGATAAAATTATCTCCCTATTACCAAGCTGTCGCTAACACCAGTTAGTGACAGCTAAAAGGAGATAGCGACCATCTTGGGCCCCGCTTTGCATATCAGTGATATTTATCACTAATGACATGCAAAGTGGGCGTGACAAGATTTTAGCGACTGGAAACAGTCCCTAACCATCGCTATCTCCTATAACCAACTTTTGGAGATATTCGCGCTAAGCGCGAATATCTCCAAAACCTAACACCTGCCCAGAGCAGTTTTAGCCATGTTATCCAATGGGAAGTGGATAACATGGCTAAAAGCATTTGCTGGATAATGCATGAATATCGCTGACTTTTCAACGATATTCATGCATTGCGGCCGTTTTTTAACGCATTTGCGATAAACCTTGCTAATAGCAAGGTTTATGTGCGATAAAATTCGCCGAAGTGCGGCGATAATTTTTGTCTCTAAACAAGTTAGAGACAAAAATTACCGCTAGTTGTTGGTAATATGCCCCCGGGTTTTTCCTTGCAGGAATCGGGAAGCGAAAGACTAGCACTGAAATCAGTAGTCTCACGCCTGAATCGGGAGGGTTGGCATGTCTGGATACTCTACAGCTGGGGCCATAAACTACATCCGCAGAGCCTAGTTGATAGCCTAGGTCCGGCCTGGACAATCGGACACAGAGGAAGAGGAGTGTCAGAGGGTGCGGTAGTGAATAGGGTGAAAGGGAGGTGTCGGGCGGGCACAGGGTGTGATTCTCAGAGAAGAGCAGCGCAGATGGGGGAAGTATATGTCCCATGCATGAGAGAGAGAGCGGGGGTGACCAGTGCGTGGGGAAGATGCTTGCGAGGGTGGGGAGCCATGCTGAGGATCGGCGGCGTGCAGAGAGTGGCCCTGGTCAAGGCATCTAAAATGGCTGCCGTGCACGACAAAATTGTGGCATTGGACAAAAACGCAAGGTGGCGCAGACAATGTTTATCAATAAGGATTCATTTATAACACAATATTTACTCGCAGTGACAAAATGGTGGTCAACACTTCCTGATTTCCATCGAATCGAACGTTAACAAACGTCACGCAGCAACAAAAAAAAAAAAAAGCTCACGCACAGCAGTTTTTAGCCATGTTATCCAATGGAAGGTGGATAACATGGCTAAGAGCATTTGCTGGATAATGCATGAATATCGCTGACTTTTCAGCGATATTCATGCATTGTGGCCGATGTGCGGCGATAATTTTTGTCTCTAAACAATTAAAACGAAGCACAAAATGGCGAATTCCCGTTTCGCTACCAGTTTGCGGCCCAGTTCGCGGCCCGTGAAGCGCTTCTACCGTGAAAAATCATTTTTTTTTATTTTCCCCACGCGACCCTTTAATAACCCCAACAACATTCCTCGGGGGTCAAGAGGGGTATACCTTGCCCCCTTTCAATAAATTCCCCCTTCGTTTTTTACCTCTTCTTCTCTCTCGATCCTACCGAGAGATAAGATGGCGGCCGCTCCGGACTGTTTAGAATGTTGACAGACACCGGAGAGCCAATCAGCTTTCTGCGCGCAAAGTTCCGTTTCGCGAAAAGTAAGCGGACCGGATCGCTGCCCAGAGCGCTGTTACAGATATATATATCTTGTTTTGAACGTTAATTTCTCAAAAACTACTGGAGCACATATATTGAGACCTAGCAAAGGCACATCGGGCTAACAGTCCCTTCAATTTTGCCAAGTTTCGTGCAAATCCATTCAGCCGTTCGAGCTAAAAGTGAGTCCAACCGCCCTATGGAAAAATGAATGGGAAAAACGCGTTTTGGGACCCCCCTTTTTTCTCAGCCCCCCCTTGACGAAACCCCCCCAAATTTTCAGGGGCTGCTCAGAAACAAAATGTGCCATTTTCCTGAAAATTTCAGCCGATTCCGTCCTCAAACGCCAAAGTTATTAGACATAGAATTTTCAAAAATCCCATAGGGAATTAATCCTAACTATATATACCTACTGGCGAGACGCCAGTAGGTAATATATATATATATATATATACATATATGTATATATATATACATATATATATACATATATATATATATATATATATATATATATATATATATATATATATATATATATATATATATATATATATATATATATATATATATATATATATATATATATATAGGGGCGGCCCACATAAGGTATTAGCGCAAGTGATTCACCTGGGGGCGGAGCATCTGAACACCTATCAGGACGGGGCAGGGTGTTCTAAACCCGTGATTGTGTACCTGCATCCCGATCACACTCCGGGTGCTGAAGAAGGCTATGACGCTGAAATGCATCCGCCATTCTGTGTGAACTGTGAATAAATGCTGGCTCCGAAACTTCCCCTGTGTGCCCTCTGCTCTTTCTTCGAGGGAGTTTGCTTTGATATATATATCGCCAGTAGGTATATATAGTTAAGATTTTTTTTAATAGGGATTTCTGAAAATTCTATGTTGAATAACTTTGGCGTTGATGGACGGAATTGGCTGAAATTTTCAGGAAAATGGCACATTTTGTTTCTGAGCGTTTCCTGAAAGTTTAGGGGGGTTTCGTCAAGCGGGGGCCGAGAAAAAAGGGGGTCCCAAACGTGTTTTTAACATTGAGTTTTCCATAGGGCGGTTGGACTCACTTTTAGCTCGAACGGCTGAATGGATTTCTATGAAACTTGGCAAAATTGTAGAGACTGTTTGCCCGATGTGCCTTTGCTAGGTCTCAAGATATGTGCTCCAGTGGATTTTGAGAAATTAACGTTCAAAAAAATATATATCTTTGACAGCGTCCCGGTTAGCGCCCCGGTTCGCGTACCAGACGCGTAACGGAACTTCGCAAGGAGAAGCGGATTGGCTCTCCGGTGACTGTCAACATTCGAAATAGTCCGGAGCGGCCGCCATCTTGTCTCTCGGTAGGATCGAGAGACAAGAGGTGGAAATAAACGAAGGGGGAAATTGATGAAAGGGGGCAAGGTAGACCCCTCCTGACCCCCTAGTATTGATGTGGGGGCTATTAAAGGGCCCCGCGGGGCAAAAAAAATAAAAGGCGAACCGGGTAGCTCACCGGTAGTGTAACGGGAGCCGCCATCTTGTGTTTCGGATGAATTTAGTCACAAGACGGAGGATAAACAATGTTGGGAATGGGTATAAGGGGGCATGGGAGACATATCCTTACCCCCTAGGTTTTCTGAGGGTGGCTGAGGAGGCCCATATATGTAAAAAGAAACAGCCTTTTTTTTTCAAATTTTTGCACGGTTAGCGCCCGGTCCGCGCACCGGGTAGCGTTCCGGAAAGCGTAACAAGGGGAAAACCAAGGGAAACAGTAAAATAATATTGGTGGGTTATCCTGGAGGTGACACACCTCAGCAACGCTATAATTGATTGGATGCCACCTCTGCAGGTGGCGGTGCATAGTATAGTTTCCAAAACTATACTTTTTGTCTGTGCCTCGGGACAGAACTCCATCGCAATGAGGCATGTCACCAGCCGGGCATTGACCTTTTTTGCCCTCGAGGGTAAGAAAAAAATTGCCATATAAAATGGTCTAAGCAGTGGGATTGCAGGGGCTCTTCATGCAAGAACTGCCTCGGCTCTACCACCTCTTCCTCTTCTTCTTCCTCTTCCTCTGGGTTTGGAAGGAACTTTGCAGGTGGTCCTTCCTTCCTAGGTGGTTGTGGTGGTGGTGGGGGTCCACCAGCTGCTGCTACTACAGATGCCATGACTGAACAAGCAGAAACAGGTCTTCCTCTCACAAAGATGAAAGTCAGAGTGAGGAAAAAAGGTGGGGGCTTTCATCATTTGGGAAAAAAAATGTTCTAAACAAATGAAAAGTGTTATTTTCAGGTCACATGACCTGTTACGCTTACGTTACGAGTCCCACTCCGCGCCCGGAGTGCTTCCGGGGTGCTGCCCTTCGCGCCTCAGGTCGCGCTCCGGAGCACTTCCGAGTGCGCTAACGCGGCGCGTCATAAGACGCATTACGCGACAACTCGATACGTCGCGCTTACGTGACGCGTCACGATGTTGTTTTCGAATGCGGCAGTTGCGCTAACAGAACGTTTCCTGGTGCACGGATCGGGTCGCGGCACCAAATTGAGCTAACGGGAAGCTACCCGGTGCGCGGACCGGTAGCGGAAAAAAAAAAAAAAAAAATGTATATACATAAAAAAATTATATTAAATACATAAAAAATATATTTTTCCTTTAAAAGAAGAATACATTTTACAGCTTTTGCTATTTGCAATTAAAAAACCATTGAAATTCACTGAAAAAACCATAGGTTATAGACCATATATAGTTAGGAATTAGCATTTACAAAACCTTGAAAATTCACTGAAAAAACCATAGGTTATAGACCATATATAGTTAGGAATTAGCATTTACAAAACCTTATTTTACTCACACAAAACCATTGAAATTCGCATATATAGTTAGTTGCACTAACTATATATCGCGCACCCGCAATCCACTGCTGATGATGTCACATATTACATCATTCATGACATGGACAGTGACATCACTGATGACATCACTGATTACATCTCAAATGACATCACTGATGACATCACTGATGACATCTCAAATGACATCACTGATGACATCACTGATGACATCTCAAATGACATCACTGATGACATCTCATTTGACATTACTGATCACATCACTGATGATATCATTCATGTGATAATACGATGAACCTCTTCAGACTCTAATATAACCTTAGATACAATCAGTGTAAACAGACACTCACAGACTGTCACTCATCCATGGAGTTACTCACACACCTAGTCAGTCATGCAAAGAATCAATCACACCTCCATTTCCTCAACTATACAGTTATACACACCTTACTTATTCAAACATATACTAACACATATTTACTCTCTTATACAATCCCTGATACAAGTTCACAATGATCCATACAGCCACTCACACATTCACTGGCTCTTATGCACAGTCATTTATATATGTCAACTCTCACATGTACTGTGTTTTACATATGTACTTACTTTGACATGTAGCACTGAGATATCCATTCACTCACCAATACACTCATGCACACAGTCAACCGCCCATACAGCTGTTTCCACATGTACTTTTGAACCCATACATCTAGTGAATCAACTGCTCACACATCTATGCACAGAGTCATACACCTCCCAGCCACCCACACACACACTCAGTCTCCCATACAAATACTTGGGCAACCAATCAATAACCCATATAGTTACTCATATAGCTACTGATCAACACATGCAGCAGTTTACAGAACAACAGACATAATGATGCACAAATTAAGACAGTTTAGTCACTAACCCATGCACTCAGTGAGACACATTTAATCACTCACTCATACAGTCAGTCATGCACCTACTAAATCCTTCATCCAGACACTTATACATCCACTCATTCTTCAATATGTAAGACATATTTTAACTTTACAGAAACATACAGTCACTGGATGTTGTCATCAGTGATGTCATCAGTGATGTCATTTGAGATGTCATCAGTGATGTCATCAGTGATGTCACTGACCATGTCATGAATGATGTAATATGTGACATCATCAGCAGTGGATTGCGGGTGCGCGATATATAGTTAGTGCAACTAACTATATATGCGAATTTCAATGGTTTGTGTGAGTAAAATAAGGTTTTGTAAATGCTAATTCCTAACTATATATGGTCTATAACCTATGGCTTTTTCAGTGAATTTTCAAGGTTTTGTAAATGCTAATTCCTAACTATATATGGTCCATAACCTATGGTTTTTTCAGTGAATATATATATATATATATATATTCAATGAAAAAACCATTGGTTTTAGGCCATATATAGTTAGGGATTTGCATTTACAAAACCTTATTTTACTCGCATAAAACCATTGAAATTCCATATATAGTTATAAGCGCTAACTATATATCGCGCACCCGCAATCCACTGCTGATGATGTCACATATTACATCATTCATGACATGGTTAGTGACATCACTGATGACATCACTGATGACATCTCAAATGACATCACTGATGACATCACTGATGACATCATCCAGTGACTGTATGTTTCTGTAAAGTTAAAATATCTCTTACATATTGAAGAATGAGTGGATATATAAGTGTCTGGATGAAGGATTTAGTAGGTGCATGACTGACTGTATGAGTGAGTGATTAAATGTGTCTCACTGAGTGCATGGGTTAGTGACTAAACTGTCTTAATTTGTGCATCATTATGTCTGTTGTTCTGTAAACTGTTGCATGTGTTGATAAGTAGCTATATGAGTAACTATATGGGTTATTGATTGGTTGCCCAAGTATTTGTATGGGATACTGAGTGTGTGTGTGGGTGGCTGGGAGGTGTGTGACTCTGTGCATAGATGTGTGAGCAGTTGATTCACTAGATGTATGGTTTCAAAAGTGCATGTGGAAACAGCTGTATGGGCGGTTGACTGTGTGCATGAGTGTATTGGTGAGTGAATGGATATCTCAGTGCTACATGTCAAAGTAAGTACATATGTAAAACACAGTACATGTGAGAGTTGACATATATAAATAACTGTGCATAAGAGCCAGTGAATGTGTGAGTGGCTGTATGGATCATTGTGAACTTGTATCAGGGATTGTATAAGAGAGTAAATATGTGTTAGTATATGTTTGAATAAGTAAAGTTTGTATAACTGTATATTTGAGGAAATGGAGGTGTGATTGATTCTTTGCATGACTGACTAGGTGTGTGAGTAACTCCATGGATGAGTGACAGTCTGTGAGTGTCTGTTTACACTGATTGTATCTAAGGTTATATTAGAGTCTGAAGAGGTTCATCGTATTATCACATGAATGATATCATCAGTGATGTTATCAGTCATGTCAAATGAGATGTTTTCAGTGATGTCATCAGTGATGTCATTTGAGATGTCATCAGTGATGTCATCAGTGATGTCACTAACCATGTCATGAATGATGTAATATGTGACATCATCAGCAGTGGATTGCGGGTGCGCGATATATAGTTAGCGCTTATAACTATATATGGAATTTCAATGGTTTTATGCGAGTAAAATAAGGTTTTGTAAATGCAAATCCCTAACTATATATGGCCTAAAACCAATGGTTTTTTCATTGAATTTTCAAGGTTTTGTAAATGCAAATTCCTAACTATATATCCACTATAACCTATGGTTTTTTCTGTGAATTTCATTGGTTTTTTAATAGCAAATATGAAAAGCTTTAAAATGTCAAGTACGTGATAGATAAAAACATTTTCGTATTTATGCACGCTGATGTGCTTTGAACGCTGCACCCCCCCCCTCCCCTCTTTTGTCTTAGTAGTACTCTCTCTTTGCAGATACTGAAGGGTAGTTAACGCAGGCCTTTACCCCCGTTGTAATCCGTCGTGCCTGCTTGTCTCTCCATTTGATTGATTGTTGTCCAAGCATTTACTGTTTTAGAATTGGTTCTCTTTGGATCATTCTCTATTTACAAACAAGCACAAAGTCGCAATACTCTGTTTAGTCTTTGCAGATAGTGAAAAATCGTGTAAAAAAATAAAAGTAATCGAGCAAAATCAGTAGGCCACTAATTGGATCTCTTTTTGACCTCGCTAAAATAGAAATATTAGGAACAACCCTTCATGAGAAATACGAAAATAGTGAGATGAACTGAGCTCCACACCATGAGGGCTGCAAGACAGCTCGGCTCCATCACCCATCCCGCACAAAATAACGACAAACCCTATGCAAATATTAAAAATATAGACAACACACCAGCAAAGAAACAGGGTAAAACATTTTATTAAAAAACTATTTACATAACGTTGGTTTATAAGATGATGTCAGTAGTGGACCGATGTGTGAATAGGTCGAAAGCAGCACAAGGCTCCAAGATCCGGATGGCAAGCTCCTGGATGTTGGGTGCCATAGTTCAGAGTTCTGAGTTTGAGCCTTTTTCAATGCCTGTGCTTTGTTGAATCAAAATGGCGGCTTGACACAAAGCTGACTCAAGCGTTGCTACTGATGCTATGCAGACCAAAACTGGTTTTCAGTTTGTACATTTTTCTAGATTTTTCAATCCAAGTTTGGTTGACTTTGTAGAACGATGGCTTCAAATTTTCAACATACGGTGTGGTGGCGCTGACTGGGAGGGGGCGCTTCGCTCCTGCCCCCTCCCCAAGTAAGATTTTCATACGTGAAAGTACGTTAATGGTTTTGGTCCCTGAGTTGCTTCGATGTCACTGCCATTCTCAAATGGCATAAGTTCTGGATGTTGGGTGCCATAGTTAAGAGTTCTGAGCAGCGCTTGTAACACTGTCTGAAGCTTATTTCCACCTACTGCAGCTTCACAATTCTCAAAGTAAGTGAGTGTCGTTTGTGGACCTGACTGCATTAGAAAACAATGTGATATGTTACCTTCCTAAACAGCTTGACGGAGGCCCCTGAGGGGCGGTGTGATGGCCATGGACTCGGAGAAGACGCTTGGCTCCGACACCCTCCCCAAGTCTTATAGCACTGGTGTAGCCTGAGATCGCCCCCGACATAGGCGGCCGGCTCCCGGGGTCCGGCGGAACTTTTTGCCTTTTGATGACTCTTCAATTCTGAACCTTGTCCCATCCAGCTGAGTTGCGCCCACTCTTGCGGCTACAGCGTCTTGCCCACCATCCAGCTGAATTGCGCCCACTCTTGCGGTGCAGCGATAGGCGGCTGCCACAGGACTCTCAAAATGGCGGCCGGCTCTTCGGTTTTGGGCCTGGTCCACTAAAATGGCCCTGGGACACCTTTGAACTCGGACGCTTCCCTGATAGGGCTTGGGTCCCATTCTCGAAAAGCGTCCCCTCAGCCGTGAAGATTCTACAAAAGTCTTGGGGGCCTCCGACTCCCGCAGGCTTCTGGTGGGGAGCGGCTGCCATGATTGCTCGTGGAATGGCCACGACGGAGCTACGAGATGGTAGTGGTCTCATGCTGACGCCAGCTTTAGTCTGAAACATCCAGAAACACTGTAGACTACCAATTCGATCAGTTCCGGTAGCGCCCCAACATGACCCGGAAAAGAAGAACTTGCCCTCCCCTCTTTGACTGATGGTTCTTGTTGCCTGTCCCCTCTGTTGTCATTTAACAGAACTTTTTGGACTGCTGAAAGGGGTTGTGTTCCGAACGCTGGTTGGTGGAGACATTTTGACTATATTCTTGACCTACGTTGTCGCGTAATGCGTTATATGACACGCCGCGTTACCGCACCCGGAAGTGATCCGAGGCGCGGCGCGCAGCGCGTAACGTAAGCATAACAGGTCATGTGACTTGTTAATAAAACTTTTCATTGGTTCATTTTACTTTTGTTAATTTAATGATGAAAAGCTTGGTCATATGACCTAAAAATTACGCTTTTTATTGTTTTCGAACAATATTTTTTTTTCAAACATATGTTATAATATTCCAGGCTAATGTACTTTCCCGGAAAATTTACAACTGTCTTGTAAGTAAAATATATTCCTTTTTCGAGAAAAAGGGCGTTTCTTCCTTCCATGACGGAGCCGTTGAGTAAAAGAGATTCGGCCTGCTGTCTTAGTCGCCGATACGCCTGATTATCAGATTCTTATCGATCACTTTATATTGCAGACATGAAAAACACAACTGCCCTTAAGCATTTATCTTTACTGCGTTCCTACATATTATACCTTTTATCCGTCATGTAATTGGACTGCTTTATTTCACTTGCCTTTACTGATTCGAAAACAGTGACTAAAAGTAAAAACTTTACCAATGTAAATACTACTACCGTGTTTTGTTTTAAAAACCTTTATTGTGAAAATGTCAGTATACAAATACGGGCCTATAACCACGTGGGCCGGCCACGGAGCAAACTGAAATCGTATATGATGAGGAGACATTTACACTGTAGAAGAACGTAACGAGCGGGCCATTAAGTTGCAAGAACAAAGGTGTCTAACAGTTGCGGAATCGGTGGACGTACATTTTGTAATTAAAATACGACAGGGCCACTTACAATAACATTTTCTAGATATACATTTGCGGGCAAGGAGTTACGAGTCCCATTTATACCGGCGCCATTTTGGGCGAGGCCGGGCAGGTCCAAGATATAGTCAAAATGTCTCCACCAACCATCGGCCAGACCAGAACCCCTTTCGGCCCTTTATGCTACAAGATGGTGTCTTCCATTCAGAAAATATTGTTGGCAGCATTTTGAAAGGAAACAGAAACAGCCGTTCTCCTAGTGAGTTTCACATTGTTACATTTAGGAAGAATGTTGAAGAGTAGTATGTGGAAAATCTGAAGCCATTTTTCTACAAACTCTCAATCAGACTTGGATGGAAAAAAAAAACCTGAAGAATGTACAAACTGAAAACCAATTTTTGTCTGTATAGCATCAACAGTAACGCTTGAGTCAGCTTTGTGTCAAGCCGCCATTTTCATTCAATCAATAGCGTCCCCCTGCACACATTCAGGGACCTGGTCGTGTCTTCAGATGAAACGGATTGTAGGAAAAGAAGCAGAAAGGAAAAGGAAAAAAGTTCCGCCGGACCTCGGGAGCCGGCCGCCTATGTCATGTGCCACCTTTGGCCACACCAGGGCAATAGTGAAGCTGCAGCAGGTGCAAATAAGCTTCAGACAGTCTTACAAGCACTGCTCAGAACTCTCAACTGAGGCACTCAACATCCAGGACTTGCCATTCGGATCTTGGCGCCTTGTGCTGGTTCCGACCTATTCACACATCGGTCCACTACTGACATCACCTCATAAGCCAACGGGGCACCCCACGCCGACTTTCGGCGCAGCATTGTAGGATGGCCACACCAGTGCGGCAACTTGCTGGACACAACATCGGGGCCATCCAGATCTCGGCGCGTTCGACTCACTGTACCGCAAGAGTGACCGCAACTCAGCTGGACACGCCATCTTTCGGCGCAGCATTGTAGGATGGCCACACCAGTGCGGCAATTTGCTGGACACCACCTCGGTGCCATCCGGATCTCGGCGCGTTCGAGTCACTGTACCGCAACAGTGACCGCAACTCAGCTGGACACGCCGTCTTTCGGCGCAGCATTGTAGGATGGCCACACCAGTGCGGAAATTTGCTGGACACCACCTCGGTGCCATCCGGATCTCGGCGCGTTCGAGTCACTGTACCGCAACAGTGACCGCAACTCAGCTGGACACGCCGTCTTTCGGCGCAGCATTGTAGGATGGCCACACCAGTGCGGCAATTTGCTGGACACCACCTCGGTGCCATCCGGATCTCGGCGCGTTGTGCTGCCTTCGGCCTATTCGCACATCGGTCCGCTACTGACGCCGCCTCACGTGCCAACGGATTTTGTACGCTTTTTGTAGCCCTATGCCGCATAACAGGTCATGTGACTTGTTTATAAAACTTTTCATTGGTTCATTTTACTTTTGGTTTCCTAAAGATGGAAGGCTTGGTCATATGACCTAAAAATAACACTTTTCATTGGTTTAGAACATTTTTTTTTCCCAAACGATGAAAGCCCCACCTTGTTTCTGGATCATTCAGACTGAAGCTGGCGTCAGCATGAGAGCACCACCATCTCGTGGCTCCGTCGTGGTCATTACGCGAGCAATCATGGCAGCCGCTCCCCACCGGAAGCCTGCGGGAGTCGGGGGCCCCCAAGACTTTTGTAGAATCTTCACGGCTGAGGGGACGCTTTTCGAGAATGGAGCCCAAGCCCTAGCAGGCAAGCGTCCGAGTTCCAAGGTGTCCCAGGGCCATTTCAGTGGACCAGGCCCAAAACCGAGGAGCCGTCCGCCATTTTAAGAGCCATGTGGCAGCCGCCTATCGCTGCACTGCAAGAGTGGGAGCAACTCAACAACATGGTGAGCGAGACGCTGTAGCCGCAAGAGCGGGCGCAACTCAGCTAGATGGCCGCCACCTGGGGAGGCCCGTTCACGCCGCCTCCCCCACGCCGCACGCCAATTTTCGGAGCAGCATTGTAGGATACCAAAACCAGTGCGGCAGTTTACTGGACATCACCTGGGTGCCTGTCGTACATGTTGTGTCAGCCATGGGACACTGGACACAGTCCCATCAACATCTCAACGCGTTCTGCTGCCTTGGGACTATTCGCACAACAGACCGCTACTGACGAGGCCTCCCCCCGCACCACCCGGGACGCCCCATGCTGTTTTTCTGTGCTGCATTGTAGGATCCCAAAACCAGTGCGGCACCCAGGCGACATCACCTGGGTGCCGTCCAGAACTCTGCACGTTGTGCTGCCTTGGGACTATTCGCACAAAAGACAGCTTCTAACCATTGTTGCTTTTTGAGTTGAAAAATGTTTAAATGTTTTTAGTTTTTGTTCCGTTCATTATAGTTAAAAGTTAATAAAGTTTTATAATCTTACTTTGTTGGAGTGTTATCTATTTTTTTAAAAACGGGTGAATAGGGCCTTGAATCGGGTTATTGTCATGTGTGGGCTTTGGAAGTGTGCTGCTGCAGGATCGGACATTTCAAACTCAAATGCACGTTCTTTTTCTTACCTTTCCGAAGCATGGAGCGCAATAGCAGGCAGAGAAAGGGTGATGCACGTGTTGAACACTACCTGACCTGGCAAGTTGCTGGCAGTGCCCCCCCGCCCGCTCCTGAAAGAGGGCACACACACACCGCCGCCCCGAGTACTTCACAAATCTTTAAAAGACCATGCGCTTGTTCATGAGGCTTAAATGGTTTATCACCTCTTCTAGAACCCCTGCATCGACCCTCTGACGTTTCCTGGAAAAATTACCATGTAACACAATACCAAGCCCTGTCAGCTGAAACCCCCAAGGAATCGTGGGGCATATTATCAAGGGGGTTTATCTCCGCTTTTTTGGCTTTAAAAGCCATGAAAGCGGAGATAAAATTATCTCCCTATTACCAAGCTGTCGCTAACACCAGTTAGTGACAGCTAAAAGGAGATAGCGACCATCTTGGGCCCCGCTTTGCATGTCAGTGATATTTATCACTAATGACATGCAAAGTGGCGTGCCAAGATGTTAGCGACTGGAAACAGTCCCTAACATCGCTATCTCCTATTACCAACTTTTGGAGATATTCGCGCTAAGCGCGAATATCTCCAAAATCTAACACCTGCCCTGAGCAGTTCTTAGCCATGTTATCCAATGGGAGGTGGATAACATGGCTAAGAGCATTTGCTCGATAATACATGAATATCGCTGACTTTTCTGCGACAATAGCAAGGTTTATCTGCGATAAAAATCGCCGATGTGCGGCGATAATTTTTGTCTCTAAACAAGTTAGAGACAAAAATTATCGCTAGTTGTTCGTAATATGCCCCCGGGTTTTTGCTTGCAGAAATCGGGAGGCGGGAGACTAGCACTGAAATCAGTAGTCACACGCCTGAATCGGGAGGGTTGGCATGTCTGAATTCTCTACAGCTGGGGCCATAAACTACATCCGCAGGGGTAGGTGATAGCCTGGGACCAGCCTGGCATCTAAAATGGCTGCCGTGCATGACAAAATTGTGGCATTGGAAAAAAGGCAAGATGGCGCAGCCGCTGGAAGAGATGTATCAACATATATCAGCCTCCTCAGCCACCCTCAGGAAACATAGGGGATTAGGATACGTCTCCCGCACCCCCTTATACCTAGTAATTTAATTAACGAAGCACAAAATGGCGAATTCCCGTTTCGCTACCAGTTCGCGGCCCGTGAAGCGCTTCTACTGTGAAAAATCATTTTTTTTTTTATTTTCCCCACGGGACCCTTTAATAACCCCAACAACATTCCTAGGGGGTCAAGAGGGTGATACCTTGCCCCCTTTCATTAAATTCCCCCTTCGTTTTTCACCTCTTCTTCTCTCTCGATCCTACCGAGAGACAAGATGGCGGCCGCTCCGGACTGTCACGCAGCAAAAAAAAAAAAAGCTCACGCACAGCCGCTGGAAGAGATGTATCAACATATATCAGCCTCCTCAGCCACCCTCAGGAAACATAGGGGATTAGGATACGTCTCCCGCACCCCCTTATACCTAGTAATTTAATTAACGAAGCACAAAATGGCGAATTCCCGTTTCGCTACCAGTTTGCGGCCCAGTTCGCGGCCCGTGAAGCGCTTCTACCGTGAAAAATCATTTTTTTTTTCTTTTCCCCACGGGACCCTTTAATAACCCCAACAACATTCCTAGGGGGTCAAGAGGGGGATACCTTGCCCCCTTTCATTAAATTCCCCCTTCGTTTTTCACCTCTTCTTCTCTCTCGATCCTACCGAGAGACAAGATGGCGGCCGCTCCGGACTGTTTAGAATGTTGACAGACACCGGAGAGCCAATCAGCTTTCTGCGCGCAAAGTTCCGAAACGCGAAAAGTAAGCGGACCGGATCGCTGCCCGGAGCGCTGTTACAGATATATATCTTGATTTAAACGTTAATTTCTCAAAATCCACTGAAGCACATATATTGAGACCTAGCAAAGGCACATCGGGCTAACAGTCCCTACAATTTTGCCAAGTTTCGTGCAAATCCATTCAGCCGTTCGAGCTAAAAGTGAGTCCAACCGCCCTATGGAAAAATGAATGGGAAAAACGCGTTTTGGGACCCCCCTTTTTTCTCGGTCCCCCCTTGACGAAACCCCACCAAAGTTTCAGGGGCTGCTCAGAAACAAAATGTGCCATTTTCCTGAAAATTTCAGCCGATTCCGTCCACAAACGCCAAAGTTATTAGACATAGAATTTTCAAAAATCCCATAGGGAATTAATCCTAACTATATATACCTACTGGCGATAGCCAGTAGGTAATATATATATATATATATATATATATATATATATATATATATATATATATATATATATATATATATATATATATATATATATATATATATTTGAATTTGAATTTTAAAATATTTATAGAGCGCTCTTATACCAGAATCGGTTTCATGGCGCTAAATAGCAGAAGACCAGTGGATGCGGGGAACAGGGCTATACCGCTGCAGATCTGGAGAACAAGAAGGTCTTAAGATGCTTGCGAAATTCCAAGTAGGAAGATGACGACCTAAGGGTAAATGGAAGTGAGTTCCAGAAGGAAGGAGCCAGCACTGCAAATCTGGCCCCACCGGACTTCTGTTTTCTAAAACGAGGAACTGACAGAAGGGCCAAATGAGTAGAACGGAGTTCTCGGGGAGGTAGGTAGGGGGAAATGGCTTCACACAGGAAAACGGGGGCGGTTCCTGATCTGGCCTGGTAGGTGATACATCCAAGCTTGAAAAGGGCCCTCTCCCTCACTGGAAGCCAGTGGAGAGACTGCAGCAGGGGGGTCGTATGATTGAACCTGGGGAGTCCGTAAATCAGGCGGGCCGCCTGATTTTGAATCTGTTGGAGCCGACGGAGCAAGTAGGCCGGCGCACCGTTGTAAATGACGTTCCCATAGTCAAGGCGCGAAAGCACCATGGCCATGAGGATGAGCTTGAGTGCAGCAGTTGAGAAAAAGCGGGCAACCCTTCGGATAATCCAAAGGGAGAAGAAACAAGCAGACACAACTGCATTGGTCTGCGTATGAAGGGTAAGCATGGGATTGATGAAAATACCCAAGGTTTTAACCTTGGAAACAGGAAGGGGGGAAGGGCCAAGGGCAGAGGGCCAGAAAGAAGGGGACCAGGGACTGCAACCACCCCCCGTCAGGACCAATTCGGTCTTGTCCGGGTTCAATTTGAGGTGGTTGCAGTTCATCCACCCTTGGATAAAAAGCATAACCTTCTGGAAGTTAGAAGCTGAGGAAGGGGAGGAGGAAAGATTGAAAACAAGTTGGAGGTCGTCGGCGTAATTAAACACCGAGACCTCCATCTGCTGTAAAGTAAAAATAAGGGGTGAGATGTATAAATTGAAAAGCAAAGGGGACAAGGAAGAGCCTTGGGGGACTCCACAAGTCACCCTCCTAAGGGGAGCGGTGAAATTGGCAAGATGGACAGCCTGTTCTCTGTCCGTCAAAAATGAACGGAGCCAAGCATAGGCCGTTTCCCCATAATGCCT
Organism: Lissotriton vulgaris; assembly: GCF_964263255.1. Taxonomy (NCBI): domain Eukaryota; kingdom Metazoa; phylum Chordata; class Amphibia; order Caudata; family Salamandridae; genus Lissotriton; species Lissotriton vulgaris. The sequence goes on from NW_028242858.1 coordinate 196,633, forward strand.
GCCGCTTCGACACGGGTCAACAAGATGTCATGGTCCACCGTGTCGAACGCGGCGGACAGATCTAACAGGACCAGAGCCTGTGGCCGGCCAGTATCAATACCCTCTCTTAGTTGATCCATCACCGACACAACTACCTTCTCGGTAGAGTGCAGCGGGCGGAAGCCCGCCTGGCGGGCGGCAAGGCAGCCTGTGGATTCCACAAAGGAACTCAGGCACCTGGTGATATGAGCCTCTGAGACCTTTGCGAGGTAAGGAAGGAGGGAGATAGGGCGGTAATTGGCGGGCACGGAAGGATCGGTGCCAGGCTTTTTCAAGATAGGGATGATGACTGCTGACTTGTGGGCAAGGGGGACAATACCAGAGTTAAGAGAGTGATTAATAAAGGTTAGTGGTGGAGAATAGCAGTTAGAAAAGAGCTCTTTTAGAACAAAAGCAGGACCAATATCCCGAGGGGAGCCTGATTTGATATATATATATATATATATTCACAGAAAAAACCATAGGTTTTACACACGTTATAGTTAGGAAGTAGCATTTAAAAAAACTATGAAATTCACTGAAAAAACCATAGGTTTGACACATGTTATAGTTAGCTGGAAATTTTACTGACATAAAACCAATGAAATTCCACGTTATAGTTAGTTGGACTCACTATAACTTGCGCGTGCAATGCACTGCTGATGACGTCACATATTACATCACTCATGACATGGTCAGTGACATCACTCATGACATCACTGATGACACCATCCAGTGAATATGTGTCTTTCTGAAAAATAAATATTAGTGAGTAATGTTTAAATATTTAAATATATATATTAGTGTTTCACTTTGTGTATAAGTGGCTACATGTGTTGGTAAGTAGCTACATGTGTATGTATATGGGTTATTAGATGTTTCTCTTAGTATCAGTATGAGTGTCTATATGGTTTGGTGGGGGTATTACTTAGCACATAGATGCATGAGTGACTGACTCTCTGTTTGTATGTGTTTTGAAGACAGCATATGTGCAGGACTGTATGGGTGGATGAGTGTGTATATGTGTTTGTTAGTGAGTGAATGACTGTCTCACTAGTGTCTTTATCAGTAACGACATATGTTTTAATCTAGTATATGTGAATATTGATGTATATAAGTGAGTATATGTGAGAGTAAGAGATTGAAAGAGTTCCTGTTTAAATAAGTATGTGTTTCTATAAGTGATTGTTTAAGAGAATAAATATGTGTAATTTTCAATAGAAGTAAGGTGGAAGTGTGTGTATAACTCTATATTCAAATAAATGGATGTTCAATAGTTTATTTGCACGTGTGAGTATGTCTGTGAGTAACTTTTCGATGATTGTCGGTGTGTAACAGGATGTATAGGTGTATCATTTCATATGATGAGTGAGTATATGTATGAGTGGATGTGTATATAGATGGTGGAATTACTGAATTACTTGTTGTAACTGATATGGGTATCTGCATTTTTTTTTAAATTTCAGTTTCTATTTTTGAATATGTGTTTCAAGGGTTACATTACAGTGAAAGGAGGTCTGTCACTATGTCACAAGGATGGTGTCATCAGTGATGTCACTGACCATGTCATGAGTGATGTAATATGTGACGTCATCAGCAGTGCATTGCACGCGCAAGTTATAGTGAGTCCAACTAACTATAACGTGGAATTTAATTGGTTTTATGTCAGTAAAATTTCCAGCTAACTATAACATGTGTCAAACCTATGGTTTTTTCAGTGAATTTCATATGTTTTTTAAATGCTACTTCCTAACTATAACGTGTGTAAAACCTATGGTTTTTTCTGTGAATTTCATTGGTTTTTAAAATGCTAATTCAGAAAAATGTCGTGTATGCAACCTATACTTTTGGCAATAAAGTTCTGGCAATATTTTTTTCGAAAACAAGCCGTTTTCTTCACTGTTCAAGTTGCATAGAGACTCCTTGTAAAGCAATACAGAATTCGAAAGTCTGTACCTTGCCTTTTTTTAAACACATTAAAATTTGTCTGTAAATAAAAATAGCCTTACTAAACTTTCGTGCGCGACCCGGTGTGCGCACTCTCGGCAACAGTTGTCAATAAAATGGATATCGCATTTCCAGGCTTTCGTGCGCGACCTAGTGCGCGCACAGGCCTATATATTTCGTAAAAACCTTGCGGATTGAACTTATTGAATTTCTTCATACACACCTCAAAGAACTTATAGCACGTCAAAGAGACTGTACCTAGACTTCTTTTTTATTCTTATGAAACTTTTCAGTAAATGGAGCCGAATGTCTTTTTAAACTTTCGTGCGTTACCAGATGTACACACCTTGGTATTTTTTTTAGAAATATAAAACGTTTCATACTTTAACAATTGTGTGCTTAAATCCAGCTCAGAAGATATACAAAATCATGATGGTAGTTGGTTCAACCTGGACCGTTTATTAGAGGTAGATCGTCTGACTCCACCGGAAGACACCCCTAATAAAAAGGACATATATATAAAATGCGGAATAGCCGCTGTATCGTGCTAGCAAACTATAACATATAAATCGTTAGAAAAAACAAAAGGAATTGAGCAAAATCAGTAGGCCACTGATGAGATCTTTTTTTGACCTCGCTAAAATAGAAAAATTAGGAACAACCCCTCATGAGAAATATGAAACTAGTGAGAGAAACCGAGCTCGACGCCATGATGGCTGCAAGACAGCTCGGCTCCGCCGCCCACCCCACCCAAAATAACAACAAATATTATAAAGATACACAACACACCAGCAAAGTAACAGGGTAAAACGTTTTATTAAATAACTATTTACATGGCAGCCTACTGCAACATGAAAACAACACTTTCAATTGGTTCTTAATAGTTTCAATTCTGGAATTTACACGCAGCACTCCACCCACTTCCCTCACTATCTTTTCTACTCTCAAGAGACAACAACATCCTACATCTTTCGGAAGACTTTGGTGAAATGGCTACCGTATCTCATTCATCTTCCGAATCTGACCAAAATGATCGACTACCTTTAATAAGAAAAAATAAATCTTTCATCTGGCAATTTTTCACTTATCCTGAAGATCAAAAGAAAGTGAATGCACCAAAAGTAACCTGCACGATATGTGACTTGGTTCTCTCAAGAAGAAATCCAGCAAAAAAATATTTCTTTTCCATACATACCATGGTGCGGCATGTCAAACAAGTGCACCCTCTGCAATTTGCAGAGGCAACGACAAGAGCCCTGACCACGCTATTACCATTAGAGGTGGCCAGCACATCTTCTGATCGACGACCTGTATCTCCATGGAGTGCAGAGATGGACTTCAGATATTTAACTATATATGGTCTATAACCTATGGTTTTTTCAGTGATTTTCTTTGGTTTTTTAATAGCAAATATCAAAAGCTTTTTTGTGGAAAATGACTAAAATTAGGTATACATAAGCGGCGTTCATTTATGTTCACCACAGCCATTGTTAAAACTAAAGTGAAAGTCGCGAAACAGTGGCCACGCCATCTAGTCCCTTTTAGGCCCCATCATGCACGTAAGTAACAGCCATTTTCTGTGTCATGGCCTCTCTGCCCACTGCCAATAGCCTATGATTGTTCGAAATTGGTTCTCTTTGGGTCATTCTCTGTTCACAAATAAGCATAAAGTCGCAATACTCTATTTAGTTTTTGCAGATAGTGAAGGATAGGTAGTGCACACTTTTGTCCCCTTTGTAACCCGTCATGCCTATCTCTGCCCCGTTTGTTGGTAGTTGGTTCAACCCGGACCGTTTATTAGAGGTAGATCGTCCGACTCCACCGGAGGACCCCCCTAATAAAAAGGACATATATATAAAATGCGGACTATCCGCTGTATCGTGCTAGCAAACTATAACATATAAATCGTTAGAAAAAACATGAAACTAGAGAGAGGAACCGAGCTCTACGCCATGATGGCTGCAAGACAGCTCGGCTCCGCCACCCACCCCGCCCAAAATAACGACAAACACTATGCAAATATTATAAATATATACAACACACCAGCAAAGTAACAGGATAAAACGTTTTATTAAATAACTATTTACATGGAACCTACTGCAACATGAAAACAACACTTCTAATTGCTTCTTAGTAGTTTCAATTCTGAAATTGAACACCCAGTACATCCAGAGGTCATGTCCGACAAGTTGTGTGGGGGGATGCCTTGCTAATGCCGCCACCCCCACCACCTTCTGTAGGAAGGACTCTGGATATCCTTGGTCCCTGAGAGGCTTCGATGTCCCTGCCTTGCACAAATGTCATAAGTTCTGGATGTTGAGAGCCATACTTCAGGGTCCGACAAGTTGTGTGGGGGGATGCCTTGCTAATGCCGCCACCCCCACCACCTTCTGTAGGAAGGACTCTGGATATACTTGGTCCCTGAGAGGCTTCGATGTCCCTGCCTTGCACAAATGTCATAAGTTCTGAATGTTGAGTGCCATACTTCAGGGTCCAAGAAACGCGGACTCGGAGGGGGCGCTTGGCTCCTGCCCCCTCCCCAAGTCTTGTTCCCCTGGTATGGCCTGAGATCGCCCCCGACATAGGCGGCCGGCTCCCGGGGTCAGGCGGAACTTCTTGCCTTTTGATGCCTCTTCCATTCTGGACCTTGTCCCACAATCCGTTTGACCTGAAGACACATCCTGCGGTGCCCTGGTCCAACCATCACATTTACACCGTCTCACCCGCCATCCGGCTGAATTGCACCCACTCTTCCAATACAGCGACAGGCGGCTGCCACGGAGCTCAGGAAATGGCGGTCGGCTCCACAGACTTGGGCCTGGCCTGCAAGGATGGCTCTGGGCAACCCTGGAACTCGGACGCTTGACTGCTAGGGCATGAGCCCCATTCCCAAAAGCGTCCCCTCAGCCTTGAAGATTCAACAAGAGTCACCGAGGCCCCCGACTCCTGCAGACTTCCGGTGGGGAGCGACTGCCATGATTGCTCGCGGAATGGCCACGACGTAGCCACGGGGTGCTCTCATGCTGACGCCAGCTTCAGTCTGAAACATCCAGAAACACTGTAGATTACCAATTCGATCAGTTCCGGTGGAGCCCCAACGACGTATCGCGTTCTTGCGTAATCCGTCATATGACGCGCCGCGTTAGCGCACCCGGAAGTGCTCCGGTGCGCGAGGCGCGAAGCGCAGCTTCCCGGAAGCAATGCGGAGCGCGTAACGTAAGCAATTACATTTCAGTTGGTTCTCCCTCACAATATTTTCAATGTCACATAAAAGTCACCCATCACCCACTGCCATCTCTGGCTGTTTCCATGGTAACACCTCATTCTGCACCTGGCTGAAGGCACAGGTCAAAAGTTCATATCTCAACGTTCTACAGCAAAGTAACAACACTGTTTTCCCTCCAGAAAGACCTGCCAATCCACAGCTCTGTTACATGTCTTTTTTTTTTACACCCAATAGTACTTTTCGTTTAACATAAACATTAACATGCAACGTACTGTTCAATCTCCACTTCTTACAATCAACCAATCATTTTTATTTTTAAACCACACCCAGCATCTTCCTTTTTCTTTATTTAGAATTTCAACTTCTAACTACCATTCCACTTCCAGAACCGATCGGAGGACGACTACAAATCCCTTGAAAATGAAGGTCTGGCTAATAGGACACAGTTATATTCACTGGAGTGAAAAATATGCAGTAAGCAGACGAATTTGCAACCTCAGCTTACCAAATGTACACATAACATGGATTTCCAAAAGAGGATTGAAATGTCACCAATTGATTCCATTGGTGAAAACTTTTATGCATCTCCCAGAACCAGACCTTATAATTGTGCACTGTGGTGGGAACGATCTAGGCACAATCACTGGGGTAGGTCTGGAAATGCTTCTAAAAGACACCTTTCGACAATTGATGACACTTTTTCCTCGATCTGCCTTGGTATATTCCAATATATGCCAAAGACAGAAATGGAATTGGTCCAATCACCATTGTGCACAATTTGAGAAAGCAAGGAGACATGTAAATAAATCTGTTTCTGCGTTCCTCAGAGATTATAGCATGGGTTCTATTTACCACAACAACTTGCGATACCACATGCAAGACGTCTATAGGAGAGACGGTGTTCATTTCACGAATGAGGGAAACAGAATCTTCCTCTGCAACATCAGGCTCTGCATCGGTACTTACTTATAAATGCAGAAAACACTCAATTAACACAATGGCTCTTTTCAGAGCCACCTTATATCTAAGCACTCAAACTTCTGATTTATCTCCATTTTCACACTCTTGTAAAAAGGTGTGCGCGACCGAGTGCGCGCACCACGCAACTTTAAAAAAAAAATATATATATATATATATTTTCGCCTTTCAGGGCCTTACTGCACACCCTGAGAAAACCTACGCAGCAAAACAATCTCTACCTTCTCCCCTTTCCATATTCCAACGCTTTGAAATCAACAATATATTTACTCGCAATGACAAAATGGTGGTCAACACTTCCTGATTTCCTTCGAATAGAACGTTAACAGACGTCACGCAGCAAAATTCCGCTCGCGCGTGCAGCCGTTTGGGTGCGCGCACGTGTGCGCGCGTATAGATATATAATTGACTTTAACTTTAATTTCCTCAGCAATCCCGGACGGATTTACACCATTCCAAAAAAAGCGTAATCTGCGAGCCGGACTGTACAGTTTTGCCAAATTTCTTATAAATCCATTCACCCGTTCGACCTGTAGCCGAGTCTAAAGGTCCTATGGAAAATAACATGGAGAAAACACGTTTTGGGACCCCCCTTTTATCTCAGCCCCCACTTGACCAATCCCCCCCAAACTTTTAGGGAAGGAGCGCAGCGGACCGAGCCATCTTCTTTGAGAAATTCGCTAAGATTCTTCAACCAGGGCCAAAGTTATTCCAAATAGAATGTTGAGGATTTCCTATGGAAACTAGGTCCTAACTATAACTACCTACTGGCGACCGCCAGTAGGTAATATATATATATATATATATTCACTGAAAAAACCAGAGGTTTCACACCAGTTATAGTTAGGAATTAGCATTTAAAAAACCTATTAAATTCACTGAAAAAAACAGAGGTTTCACACCAGTTATAGTTAGCTGGAAATTTTACTGACATAAAACCATTGAAATTCCCACGTTATAGTTAGTTGGACTCACTATAACTCGTGCATGCAATGCACTGCTGATGACATCACATATTACATCACTCATGACATGGTCAGTGACATCACTCATGACATCACTGATGACACCATCCAGTGAATGTGTGTCTTTCTGAAAAATAAATATGTTTTATATATGTATATGTAAAGGTCGATGGAAGAATAAATGTTTAAATTATTGTCTTAATTAATGTATTTTTTTTAAAAAAATTGATTGGTTAACTGGCTTATTAAGTGTATCTTAGTGAATACATATATTAGCGAGTAATATTTAAATATTTAAATATATGTATCAGTGTTTCACTTTGTGTATAAGTGGCTGTATGGGTTGATGAGTAGCTACATGTGTGTGTATATGGGTTATTATATGTTTTTTAGTATCAGTATGAGTGTCTGTATAGTTTGGTGGGGGTGTTACTAAGCACATAGATGTATCAATGACTGACTCACTGTTTGTATGTTTTTTGAAAACTGCATATGTGCAGGACTGTATGAGTGGATGAGTGTGTATATGTGTGTGTTAGTGATTGAATGCCTGTCTCACTAGTGTGTTTATCAGTAACAAGATATATTTTAATCTAGTATATGTGAGTATTGATTTACATAAGTCAGTATATGTGAAAGTGAGAGATTGTAAGAGTTCCTGTTTAAATAAGTATGTGTTTCTATAAGTGATTGTTTAAGAGAGTACATATGTGTAAGTTTCTTTAGAAGTAAGGTGGTAGTGTGTGTAAATCTGTATATGCAAATAAATGGATGTTTATTAGTTTATTTGCATGTGTCAGTATATGTGTGAGTAACTTTTTGATGACTGTCGGTGTGTAACAGGCTGAATAGGGGTATCACTACATATGATGAGTGAGTATATGTATGAGTGAATATATAAAACTGTTGGTGAATGTGTGAATTTGTATATAGATGGTGAAATTACTGAATTGGTTGTTGTAACTGGTATGGGTATATCCACTTTTTTGAAAATGTTAGTTTCTATTTTTGAATATGTGTTTCAAAGGTTACTTTACAGTGAGAGGAGGTCTGTCACTGTGTCACAAGGATGGTGTCATCAGTGATGTCATGAGTGATGTCACTGACCATGTCATGAGTGATGTAATATGTGATGTCATCAGCAGTGCATTGCATGCGCGAGTTATAGTGAGTCCGACTAACTATAACGTGGGAATTTCAATGGTTTTATGTCAGTAAAATTTCCAGCTAACTATAACTGGTGTGAAACCTCTGGTTTTTTCAGTGAATTTAATAGGTTTTTTAAATGTTAATTCCTAACTATAACTGGTGTGAAACCTCTGGTTTTTTCAGTGAATTTCAAAGGTTTTTTAAATGCTAATTCCGAACTATAACTGGTGTGAAACCTCTGGTTTTTTTCAGTGAATTTCATAGGTTTTTTTAATGCTAATTTTTAACTTTTTATAGGGCTTCATACCTATGTACTTTTTAGTAAATTTCTAAGTTTATTTTTTCAAAAATGTCTATAGCTGAGAAAGGTATGTTTTTATAAAAATGAACACTATAATGTATATTATAATATTAGTTTTTGTTTTGAAATAGTTTTTTTTTATATTTTCATCTCAGGAGCGCTCCCGGTGCGCGCACCGGGAGCGCCCCGGTGCGCGTACCGGTGCGCGTCCCGTCAGCGCACCAACAAAAAAAAAAGAAAAAAAAGTATGAAGCTAAAAGGAATGGGGACAGAGAGAGTGGTGTTAAGAGAAAGAGAGCTAGAGGGAAGAACACAGAGGGACTGTGTAATAGATAGTAAGACAGAGAAAAAGTGTAAGAGGAAGTAACTGAGAAAAAGAAAAAGAATAAAGGAGCAAAAGAAGAGAAGAAATAGGAAGAAGACTAAAGCAGAGGTTCTGGGAGAATGTGAATGGATGATGAAAGTAAAAGGAAGGACAGTTAAGTATGGGGAATGACAGATAGTGACGGAACCAGAGAAAAGAAACAGCGGTGACGGAGGGAATGAAAATAGCAGTGAGTGTAAGTAAAGAGGAGTGAAAGAGGGTATATATAAGTGAATAAGGGTAAGACATGGGGAGTAACAGAGAGAAAGAAGAGAGAGAGTAAAAGAAGGAGTGTCACAAAGGAACTAAGTGAACCAGTAAAAAAGGTAAGTGAAGGAGTGTGGATAAGCAGAGGTACTGAAAGAAGTTGAATGTGGTTGGAAGTAAACATGGAGGATAAGAATAAGTGAGGGAAGCAAAGTAAAGAAACAGGGGTGAGGTAGGGTGAGAGAAAAATAGTGAAAATAAAACAAAAGGTGATAACAAAAAACATTTTTTAAACACACTTACCATATAATTAATGAAAACTTGTATCTGTGAAAGATAAAAGAAAAAACACGTTATAATTACTTAAAAATATATAATAAAATAGAAGAAACAGTTCATGAGGTTTAAAAATCTACAAAAGTTTACTAAGAAATGAAGCAATAGTGAAGGATACAAAAACAGAAAGAAAGTAATGTAGTTTGAGAAAAAAGAAGGAAAATGAAATAGAAAGAGAACAAATTCCTAAAGGTAAGTAAGATACTAAAAGAATGTAAGATATCAAAACAAAATCAGTAAAGATAAGAAAGTAAAAGGAAAATGAGTGAAAAGGAGAGGAGTCTGAATGAGAAACTATTAATAAAAAAGAGGAATAGAAGATGACTGAGAGTGAGTGAAGTGAAGTCACAGAGTGAAGGGATGAAAGGAATGAGGTTATTATAGAACGATGGATAAAACAGGAGTGAGAGAGTAAGTACACAGAAAAACAAAAGGACGGACTGAGTGAACTACAGTACAATGAGTGCGAAAGAAAAAAAAAGGAGAAAAAGAAAGAGAGGGTAAGAAAACTAAAGCAGTGGTACTGAGAGAATATGAAAAAGATAAAAAGTGGTGGAAGGAAGAGAGAAATGCAGACAGTTCCAATTAGATTGAGAAGTTGTGAATGAAGTGCAGTAAAGAAACAGCGATGAAAAAAGAGTGTAAATTAGTAAAGAGAGGTAAATAACTCTACAATAACTTCTACAATATGTTACATTATTTATTTTTGCTGTTCTCAGAATATATTGAATTTCACTTAAATTAGTGAGTTCAAAGTCTTCATCATTTAACAGCGGGAAAAAAAAACACAATCTAAAAGATTGTGTTTAAAAAAAAACATTCAAACATACATCTCATATATGTACACTAATCTTTGATTCACTTACTTTTCCGTGAGGCCAAATAGAAGATAGTGAAGGTCCTTTTGGTGGAAAAAAAGTCTGCTGTGCTCTATA